>NW_027656198.1:0-140780 GCF_964235325.1 Thermobia domestica | reverse complement strand
ACATAGGTGGTGTGTCAGGGTAAGGGTTTGCAGTGAAATATGCGTTATTTTGAACAAAACACAAAAGTAGTACCAAAATGGAAAAAAATAAAGTACTTGATATCGACCTTAGGGATGCCGGTTTAGGATCTCTATGAAAGATGTGCCTGCTCTGCAGTTTGAGCTTTATTTCGTGAAAATACGTTAAATAGTTATGAAGATATAAACCAAAACAGATTATAATACACAACAATTCGTAACAATTCAATATGTAACTATTGACATATGATATATTGTCAGAAGGTTGCCAACCAACAGTTTTACGTGAAATAAGAAAATTATAAGAAAAGTGAATAACTCAGTGGTAATTGGAATCAATTTTTGACAGAAGGTGTGCGTCACGTGTTCTCATCGAAAAGGTAAGGGTTAAAGTCGTTCATGTGGGATATATCTTAAGACCTTCATCATTTTATAATTTTTCTGCTAATTTGTGCCTTTCGTATCTATCCTGATGTGTAGAATGTGAAAACAGCATATTTTGTTCTGACATCGAAATATATATACAGGGTGCAGCAAAATTAACCGTTGCAGAAGACAAGATAATATTTCGTTTTCAGGAAAATATAAACGTTTTCTATAATTAGGGTATTTTCTCATTGTGTTACGTAAAAGTACACATATTTGAACTTCGGGTGTAATATGCAAGCAACATAGTGGTGTGTCAGGGAAGGGGTTTGCAGTGAAATATGCGTTATTTTGAAAAAAACAAAATAGTAGTACCATACATAGTAGAGAATAAGGTACTTGATATCAACCATAGGGATCCCGGTTTCGGACCTCTATGATAGATGTGCCTGCACTGCAGTTTGAGCTTTATTTCGTGAAAATATGTTAAATAGTTATGAAGATATAAACAAAAACAGATTATAATACGCAACAATTAGTAACAATTCAATATGTACATATTGACATATGATATATTGTCAGAAGGTTGCTAACCGACAGTTTTACGTAAAATAAAAAAATATAAGAAAAGTGAATAACTCAGTGGTAATTGGAATCAATTTTTGACAGAAAGTGAGCGTCATGTGATCTCATTGAAAAGGTAAGGTTAAAGTCGTTCATGTATTATATATCTTGCTTACTTCATCATTTTATATATTTTTTCTGCTAATTTGTGCAATTCGTATCTATCCTGATGTGTTGAATATGAAAATAGCATATTTTGTTCTGACATCGAAATATATATACAATGTGCAGCAAAATTAACCGCTGCAGAAGACAAGATAATATTTCGTTTTCAGGAAAATATAAACGTTTTCTATAACTAGGGTATTTTCTCTTTGCGTTACGTAAAAGTACACATATTTGAACTTCGGGTGTCATATGCAAGCATAGTGGTGTGTCAGGAAAGGGATTTGAAGTTTTATTTTGAAAAAAGACAAAAGTAGTACCAAAAATGGTAAAGAATAAAGTACTTGATATCAACCATAGGGATCCCGGTTTGGGATCTCTATGAAAGATGTGCCTGCACTGCAGTTTGAGATTTATTTCGTGAAAATATGTTAAATAGTTCGGAAGATATAGATCAAAACAGATTGTAATACACAACAATTCGTAACAATTCAATATGTAAGTATCGACATATGATATATTGTCAGAAGGTTGCCAACCAAAATTTTTACGTGAAATAAGAAAATTATAAGAAAAGTGAATAACTCAGTGGTAATTCGAATCAATTTTTGACAGAAAGTGTGCGTCACGTGATCTCATCGAAAAGGTAAGGGTTAAAGTCGTTCATGTAGAATATATCTTACTACCTTCATCATTTTATAATTTTTCTGCTAATTTGTGCCTTTCGTGTCTATCCTGATGTGTAGAATGTGAAAACAGCATATTTTGTTCTGACATCGAAATATATATACAGGGTGCAGCAAAATTAACCGTTGCAGAAGACAAGATAATATTTCGTTTTCAGGAAAATATAAACGTTTTCTATAATTAGCGTATTTTCTCTTTGTGTTACGTAAAAATACACATATTTGTACTTCGGGTGTCATATGCAAGCAACATAGTGGTGTGTCAGGGTAAGGGTTTGCAGTGAAATATGCGTTATTTTGAAAAAAACAAAAAAGTAGTACCAAAAATGGTAAAGAATAAGGTACTTGATATCAACCATAGGGATCCCGGTTTGGGACCTCTATGAAAGATGTGCCTGCACTGCAGTTTGAGCTTTATTTCGTGAAAATATGTTAAATAGTTATGAAGATATAGACCAAAACAGTTTATAATACGCAACAATTAGTAACAATTCAATATGTACATATTGACATATGATATATTGTTAGAAGGTTGCTAACCAACAGTTTTACGTGAAATAAGAAAATTATAAGAAAAGTGAATAACTCAGTGGTAAATGGAATCAATTTTTGACAGAAGGTGTGCGTCACGTGTTCTCATCGAAAAGGTAAGGGTTAAAGTCGTTCATGTAGGATATATCTTACTACCTTCATCATTTTATAATTTTTCTGCTTATTTGTGCCTTTCGTATCTATCCTGATGTGCAGAATGTGAAAACAGCATATTTTGTTCTGACACCGAAATATATATATACAGGGTGCAGCAAAATTAACCGTTGCATAAGGCAAGATGATATTTCGTTTTCGGGAAAATATAAACGTTTTCTATAATTAGGGTATTTTCTCTTTGTGTTACGTAAAAATACACATATTTGAACTTCGGGTGTCATATGCAAGCAACATAGTGGTGTGTCAGGGTAAGGGTTTGCAGTGAAATATGCGTTATTTTGAAAAAAACACAAAAGTAGTACCAAAAATGGTAAAAAATAAAGTACTTGATATCAACCTTAGGGATGCCGGTTTGGGATCTCTATGAAAGATGTGCCTGCTCTGCAGTTTGAGCTTTATTTCGTGAAAATACGTTAAATAGTTATGAAGATATAAACCAAAACAGATTATAATACACAACAATTCGTAACAATTCA
This sequence comes from Thermobia domestica, assembly GCF_964235325.1. Taxonomy (NCBI): domain Eukaryota; kingdom Metazoa; phylum Arthropoda; class Insecta; order Zygentoma; family Lepismatidae; genus Thermobia; species Thermobia domestica. Next base: position 137,797 of record NW_027656198.1, on the reverse strand, counting down.
ATATGTAACTATTGACATATGATATATTGTCAGAAGGTTGCCAACCAACAGTTTTACGTGAAATAAGAAAATTATAAGAAAAGTGAATAACTCAGTGGTAATTGGAATCAATTTTTGACAGAAGGTGTGCGTCACGTGTTCTCATCGAAAAGGTAAGGGTTAAAGTCGTTCATGTGGGATATATCTTAAGACCTTCATCATTTTATAATTTTTCTGCTAATTTGTGCCTTTCGTATCTATCCTGATGTGTAGAATGTGAAAACAGCATATTTTGTTCTGACATCGAAATATATATACAGGGTGCAGCAAAATTAACCGTTGCAGAAGACAAGATAATATTTCGTTTTCAGGAAAATATAAACGTTTTCTATAATTAGGGTATTTTCTCATTGTGTTACGTAAAAGTACACATATTTGAACTTCGGGTGTAATATGCAAGCAACATAGTGGTGTGTCAGGGAAGGGGTTTGCAGTGAAATATGCGTTATTTTGAAAAAAACAAAATAGTAGTACCAAACATAGTAGAGAATAAGGTACTTGATATCAACCATAGGGATCCCGGTTTCGGACCTCTATGATAGATGTGCCTGCACTGCAGTTTGAGCTTTATTTCGTGAAAATATGTTAAATAGTTATGAAGATATAAACAAAAACAGATTATAATACGCAACAATTAGTAACAATTCAATATGTACATATTGACATATGATATATTGTCAGAAGGTTGCTAACCGACAGTTTTACGTAAAATAAAAAAATATAAGAAAAGTGAATAACTCAGTGGTAATTGGAATCAATTTTTGACAGAAAGTGAGCGTCATGTGATCTCATTGAAAAGGTAAGGTTTAAAGTCGTTCATGTATTATATATCTTGCTTACTTCATCATTTTATATATTTTTTCTGCTAATTTGTGCAATTCGTATCTATCCTGATGTGTTGAATATGAAAATAGCATATTTTGTTCTGACATCGAAATATATATGCAATGTGCAGCAAAATTAACCGCTGCAGAAGACAAGATAATATTTCGTTTTCAGGAAAATATAAACGTTTTCTATAACTAGGATATTTTCTCTTTGCGTTACGTAAAAGTACACATATTTGAACTTCGGGTGTCATATGCAAGCAACATAGTGGTGTGTCAGGAAAGGGATTTGAAGTTTTATTTTGAAAAAAGACAAAAGTAGTACCAAAAATGGTAAAGAATAAAGTACTTGATATCAACCATAGGGATCCCGGTTTGGGATCTCTATGAAAGATGTGCCTGCACTGCAGTTTGAGATTTATTTCGTGAAAATATGTTAAATAGTTCGGAAGATATAGATCAAAACAGATTGTAATACACAACAAATCGTAACAATTCAATATGTAAGTATCGACATATGATATATTGTCAGAAGGTTGCCAACCAAAATTTTTACGTGAAATAAGAAAATTATAAGAAAGGTGAATAACTCAGTGGGTAATTCGAATCAATTTTGACAGAAAGTGTGCGTCACGTGATCTCATCGAAAAGGTAAGGGTTAAAGTCGTTCATGTAGAATATATCTTACTACCTTCATCATTTTATAATTTTTCTGCTAATTTGTGCCTTTCGTGTCTATCCTGATGTGTAGAATGTGAAAACAGCATATTTTGTTCTGACATCGAAATATATATACAGGGTGCAGCAAAATTAACCGTTGCAGAAGACAAGATAATATTTCGTTTTCAGGAAAATATAAACGTTTTCTATAATTAGCGTATTTTCTCTTTGTGTTACGTAAAAATACACATATTTGAACTTCGGGTGTCATATGCAAGCAACATAGTGGTGTGTCAGGGTAACGGTTTGCAGTGAAATATGCGTTATTTTGAAAAAAACACAAAAGTAGTACCAAAAATGGTAAAAAATAAAGTACTTGATATCAACCTTAGGGATCCCGGATTGGGACCTCTATGATAGATGTGCCTGCACTGCAGTTTGAGCTTTATTTCGTGAAAATATGTTAAATAGTTATGAAGATATAGACCAAAACAGTTTATAATACGCAACAATTAGTAACAATTCAATATGTAAGTATCGACATATGATATATTGTCAGAAGGTTGCTAACCAACAGTTTTACGTGAAATAAGAAAATTATAAGAAAAGTGAATAACTCACTGGTAAATGGAATCAATTTTTGACAGAAGGTGTGCGTCACGTGTTCTCATCGAAAAGGTAAGGGTTAAAGTCGTTCATGTAGGATATATCTTACTACCTTCATCATTTTATAATTTTTCTGCTTATTTGTGCCTTTCGTATCTATCCTGATGTGCAGAATGTGAAAACAGCATATTTTGTTCTGACACCGAAATATATATATACAGGGTGCAGCAAAATTAACCGTTGCATAAGGCAAGATGATATTTCGTTTTCGGGAAAATATAAACGTTTTCTATAATTAGGGTATTTTCTCTTTGTGTTACGTAAAAATACACATATTTGAACTTCGGGTGTCATATGCAAGCAACATAGTGGTGTGTCAGGGTAAGGGTTTGCAGTGAAATATGCGTTATTTTGAACAAAACACAAAAGTAGTACCAAAAATGGAAAAAAATAAAGTACTTGATATCGACCTTAGGGATGCCGGTTTAGGATCTCTATGAAAGATGTGCCTGCTCTGCAGTTTGAGCTTTATTTCGTGAAAATACGTTAAATAGTTATGAAGATATAAACCAAAACAGATTATAATACACAACAATTCGTAACAATTCAATGTGTAACTATTGACATATGATATATTGTCAGAAGGTTGCCAACCAACAGTTTTACGTGAAATAAGAAAATTATAAGAAAAGTGAATAACTCAGTGGTAATTGGAATCAATTTTTGACAGAAGGTGTGCGTCACGTGTTCTCATCGAAAAGGTAAGGGTTAAAGTCGTTCATGTGGGATATATCTTAAGACCTTCATCATTTTATAATTTTTCTGCTAATTTGTGCCTTTCGTATCTATCCTGATGTGTAGAATGTGAAAACAGCATATTTTGTTCTGACATCGAAATATATATACAGGGTGCAGCAAAATTAACCGTTGCAGAAGACAAGATAATATTTCGTTTTCAGGAAAATATAAACGTTTTCTATAATTAGGGTATTTTCTCATTGTGTTACGTAAAAGTACACATATTTGAACTTCGGGTGTAATATGCAAGCAACATAGTGGTGTGTCAGGGAAGGGGTTTGCAGTGAAATATGCGTTATTTTGAAAAAAAACAAAATAGTAGTACCATACATAGTAGAGAATAAGGTACTTGATATCAACCATAGGGATCCCGGTTTCGGACCTCTATGATAGATGTGCCTGCACTGCAGTTTGAGCTTTATTTCGTGAAAATATGTTAAATAGTTATGAAGATATAAACAAAAACAGATTATAATACGCAACAATTAGTAACAATTCAATATGTACATATTGACATATGATATATTGTCAGAAGGTTGCTAACCGACAGTTTTACGTAAAATAAAAAAATATAAGAAAAGTGAATAACTCAGTGGTAATTGGAATCAATTTTTGACAGAAAGTGAGCGTCATGTGATCTCATTGAAAAGGTAAGGTTTAAAGTCGTTCATGTATTATATATCTTGCTTACTTCATCATTTTATATATTTTTTCTGCTAATTTGTGCAATTCGTATCTATCCTGATGTGTTGAATATGAAAATAGCATATTTTGTTCTGACATCGAAATATATATACAATGTGCAGCAAAATTAACCGCTGCAGAAGACAAGATAATATTTCGTTTTCAGGAAAATATAAACGTTTTCTATAACTAGGGTATTTTCTCTTTGCGTTACGTAAAAGTACACATATTTGAACTTCGGGTGTCATATGCAAGCAACATAGTGGTGTGTCAGGAAAGGGATTTGAAGTTTTATTTTGAAAAAAGACAAAAGTAGTACCAAAAATGGTAAAGAATAAAGTACTTGATATCAACCATAGGGATCCCGGTTTGGGATCTCTATGAAAGATGTGCCTGCACTGCAGTTTGAGATTTATTTCGTGAAAATATGTTAAATAGTTCGGAAGATATAGATCAAAACAGATTGTAATACACAACAATTCGTAACAATTCAATATGTAAGTATCGACATATGATATATTGTCAGAAGGTTGCCAACCAAAATTTTTACGTGAAATAAGAAAATTATAAGAAAAGTGAATAACTCAGTGGTAATTCGAATCAACTTTTGACAGAAAGTGTGCGTCACGTGATCTCATCGAAAAGGTAAGGGTTAAAGTCGTTCATGTAGAATATATCTTACTACCTTCATCATTTTATAATTTTTCTGCTAATTTGTGCCTTTCGTGTCTATCCTGATGTGTAGAATGTGAAAACAGCATATTTTGTTCTGACATCGAAATATATATACAGGGTGCAGCAAAATTAACCGTTGCAGAAGACAAGATAATATTTCGTTTTCAGGAAAATATAAACGTTTTCTATAATTAGCGTATTTTCTCTTTGTGTTACGTAAAAATACACATATTTGTACTTCGGGTGTCATATGCAAGCAACATAGTGGTGTGTCAGGGTAAGGGTTTGCAGTGAAATATGCGTTATTTTGAAAAAAACAAAAAAGTAGTACCAAAAATGGTAAAGAATAAGGTACTTGATATCAACCATAGGGATCCCGGTTTGGGACCTCTATGAAAGATGTGCCTGCACTGCAGTTTGAGCTTTATTTCGTGAAAATATGTTAAATAGTTATGAAGATATAGACCAAAACAGTTTATAATACGCAACAATTAGTAACAATTCAATATGTACATATTGACATATGATATATTGTTAGAAGGTTGCTAACCAACAGTTTTACGTGAAATAAGAAAATTATAAGAAAAGTGAATAACTCAGTGGTAAATGGAATCAATTTTTGACAGAAGGTGTGCGTCACGTGTTCTCATCGAAAAGGTAAGGGTTAAAGTCGTTCATGTAGGATATATCTTACTACCTTCATCATTTTATAATTTTTCTGCTTATTTGTGCCTTTCGTATCTATCCTGATGTGCAGAATGTGAAAACAGCATATTTTGTTCTGACACCGAAATATATATATACAGGGTGCAGCAAAATTAACCGTTGCATAAGGCAAGATGATATTTCGTTTTCGGGAAAATATAAACGTTTTCTATAATTAGGGTATTTTCTCTTTGTGTTACGTAAAAATACACATATTTGAACTTCGGGTGTCATATGCAAGCAACATAGTGGTGTGTCAGGGTAAGGGTTTGCAGTGAAATATGCGTTATTTTGAAAAAAACACAAAAGTAGTACCAAAAATGGTAAAAAATAAAGTACTTGATATCAACCTTAGGGATGCCGGTTTGGGATCTCTATGAAAGATGTGCCTGCTCTGCAGTTTGAGCTTTATTTCGTGAAAATACGTTAAATAGTTATGAAGATATAAACCAAAACAGATTATAATACACAACAATTCGTAACAATTCAATATGTAACTATTGACATATGATATATTGTCAGAAGGTTGCCAACCAACAGTTTTACGTGAAATAAGAAAATTATAAGAAAAGTGAATAACTCAGTGGTAATTGGAATCAATTTTTGACAGAAGGTGTGCGTCACGTGTTCTCATCGAAAAGGTAAGGGTTAAAGTCGTTCATGTGGGATATATCTTAAGACCTTCATCATTTTATAATTTTTCTGCTAATTTGTGCCTTTCGTATCTATCCTGATGTGTAGAATGTGAAAACAGCATATTTTGTTCTGACATCGAAATATATATACAGGGTGCAGCAAAATTAACCGTTGCAGAAGACAAGATAATATTTCGTTTTCAGGAAAATATAAACGTTTTCTATAATTAGGGTATTTTCTCATTGTGTTACGTAAAAGTACACATATTTGAACTTCGGGTGTAATATGCAAGCAACATAGTGGTGTGTCAGGGAAGGGGTTTGCAGTGAAATATGCGTTATTTTGAAAAAAACAAAATAGTAGTACCAAACATAGTAGAGAATAAGGTACTTGATATCAACCATAGGGATCCCGGTTTCGGACCTCTATGATAGATGTGCCTGCACTGCAGTTTGAGCTTTATTTCGTGAAAATATGTTAAATAGTTATGAAGATATAAACAAAAACAGATTATAATACGCAACAATTAGTAACAATTCAATATGTACATATTGACATATGATATATTGTCAGAAGGTTGCTAACCGACAGTTTTACGTAAAATAAAAAATTATAAGAAAAGTGAATAACTCAGTGGTAATTGGAATCAATTTTTGACAGAAAGTGAGCGTCATGTGATCTCATTGAAAAGGTAAGGGTTAAAGTCGTTTTTGTAGGATATATCTTACTACCTTCATCATTTTATAATTTTTCTGCTAATTTGTGCCTTTCGTATCTATCCTGATGTGTTGAATATGAAAACAGCATATTTTGTTCTGACATCGAAATATATATATAGGGTGCAGCAAAATTTACCGCTGCAGAAGACAAGATAATATTTCGTTTTCTGGAAAATATAAACGTTTTCTATAATTAGGGTATTTTCTCTTTGTGTTACGTAAAAATACACATATTTGAACTTCGGGTGTCATATACAAGCAACATAGTGGTGTGTCAGGGTAAGGGTTTGCAGTGAAATATGCGTTATTTTGAAAAAAGCAAAAAAGTAGTACCAAACTTGGTAGAGAATAAGGTACTTGATATCAACCGTAGGGATTCCGGCTTGCGGTGTCTATGAAAGATGTGCCTGCACTGCAATTTGAGCTTTATTTCGTGAATATATGTTAAATAGTTCGGAAGATATAGACCAAAACAGATTATAATACGCAACAATTAGTAACAATTCAATATGTACATATTGACATATGATATATTGTCAGAAGGTTGCTAACCGACAGTTTTACGTAAAATAAAAAAATATAAGAAAAGTGAATAACTCAGTGGTAATTGGAATCAATTTTTGACAGAAAGTGAGCGTCATGTGATCTCATTGAAAAGGTAAGGTTTAAAGTCGTTCATGTATTATATATCTTGCTTACTTCATCATTTTATATATTTTTTCTGCTAATTTGTGCCTTTCGTATCTATCCTGATGTGTTGAATATGAAAATAGCATATTTTGTTCTGACATCGAAATATATATACAATGTGCAGCAAAATTAACCGCTGCAGAAGACAAGATAATATTTCGTTTTCAGGAAAATATAAACGTTTTCTATAATTAGGGTATTTTCTCTTTGCGTTACGTAAAAGTACACATATTTGAACTTCGGGTGTCATATGCAAGCAACATAGTGGTGTGTCAGGAAAGGGATTTGCAGTTTTATTTTGAAAAAAGACAAAAGTAGTACCAAAAATGGTAAAGAATAAAGTACTTGATATCAACCATAGGGATCCCGGTTTGGGACCTCTATGAAAGATGTGCCTGCACTGCAGTTTGAGACTTATTTCGTGAAAATATGTTAAATAGTTCGGAAGATATAGATCAAAACAGATTGTAATACACAACAATTCGTAACAATTCAATATGTAAGTATCGACATATGATATATTGTCAGAAGGTTGCCAACCAATATTTTTACGTGAAATAAGAAAATTATAAGAAAAGTGAATAACTCAGTGGTAATTCGAATCAATTTTTGACAGAAAGTGTGCGTCACGTGATCTCATCGAAAAGGTAAGGGTTAAAGTCGTTCATGTAGAATATATCTTACTACCTTCATCATTTTATAATTTTTCTGCTAATTTGTGCCTTTCGTGTCTATCCTGATGTGTAGAATGTGAAAACAGCATATTTTGTTCTGACATCGAAATATATATACAGGGTGCAGCAAAATTAACCGTTGCAGAAGACAAGATAATATTTCGTTTTCAGGAAAATATAAACGTTTTCTATAATTAGCGTATTTTCTCTTTGTGTTACGTAAAAATACACATATTTGAACTTCGGGTGTCATATGCAAGCAACATAGTGGTGTGTCAGGGTAAAGGTTTGCAGTGAAATATGCGTTATTTTGAAAAAAACACAAAAGTAGTACCAAAAATGGTAAAAAATAAAGTACTTGATATCAACCTTAGGGATCCCGGATTGGGACCTCTATGATAGATGTGCCTGCACTGCAGTTTGAGCTTTATTTCGTGAAAATATGTTAAATAGTTCGGAAGATATAGATCAAAACAGATTGTAATACACAACAATTCGTAACAATTCAATATGTAAGTATTGACATATGATATATTGTCAGAAGGTTGCCAACCAACAGTTTTACGTGAAATAAGAAAATTATAAGAAAAGTGAATATCTCAGTGGTAATTGGAATCAATTTTTGACAGAAGGTGTGCGTCACGTGTTCTCATCGAAAAGGTAAGGGTTAAAGTCGTTCATGTGGGATATATCTTAAGACCTTCATCATTTTATAATTTTTCTGCTAATTTGTGCCTTTCGTATCTATCCTGATGTGTAGAATGTGAAAACAGCATATTTTGTTCTGACATCGAAATATATATACAGGGTGCAGCAAAATTAACCGTTGCAGAAGACAAGATAATATTTCGTTTTCAGGAAAATATAAACGTTTTCTATAATTAGCGTATTTTCTCTTTGTGTTACGCAAAAGTACACATATTTAAACTTCGGGTGTCATATGCAAGCAACATAGTGGTGTGTCAGGGAAGGGGTTTGCAGTGAAATATGCGTTATTTTGAAAAAAACAAAATAGTAGTACCAAACATAGTAGAGAATAAGGTACTTGATATCAACCATAGGGATCCCGGTTTGGGACATCTATGATAGATGTGCCTGCACTGCAGTTTGAGCTTTATTTCGTGAAAATATGTTAAATAGTTATGAAGATATAAACAAAAACAGATTATAATACACAACAATTCGTAACAATTCATTATGTAACTATTGACATATGATATATTGTCAGAAGGTTGCCAACCAACAGTTTTACGTGAAATAAGAAAATTATAAGAAAAGTGAATAACTGATTGGTAATTCGAATCAATTTGTGACAGAAGGTGCGCGTCATGTGATCTCATTGAAAAGGTCAGGGTTAAAGTCGTTCTTGTAGGATATATCTTACTACCTTCATCATTTTATAATTTTTCTGCTAATTTGTGCCTTTCGTATCTATCCTGATGTGTTGAATATGAAAACAGCATATTTTGTTCTGACATCGAAATATATATATAGGGTGCAGCAAAATTTACCGCTGCAGAAGACAAGATAATATTTCGTTTTCTGGAAAATATAAACGTTTTCTATAATTAGGGTATTTTCTCTTTGTGTTACGTAAAAATACACATATTTGAACTTCGGGTGTCATATACAAGCAACATAGTGGTGTGTCAGGGTAAGGGTTTGCAGTGAAATATGCGTTATTTTGAAAAAAGCAAAAAAGTAGTACCAAACTTGGTAGAGAATAAGGTACTTGATATCAACGGTAGGGATTCCGGCTTGCGGTGTCTATGAAAGATGTGCCTGCACTGCAATTTGAGCTTTATTTCGTGAAAATATGTTAAATAGTTCGGAAGATATAGACCAAAACAGATTATAATACGCAACAATTAGTAACAATTCTATATGTACATATTGACATATGATATATTGTCAGAAGGTTGCTAACCGACAGTTTTACGTAAAATAAAAAAATATAAGAAAAGTGAATAACTCAGTGGTAATTGGAATCAATTTTTGACAGAAAGTGAGCGTCATGTGATCTCATTGAAAAGGTAAGGTTTAAAGTCGTTCATGTATTATATATCTTGCTTACTTCATCATTTTATATATTTTTTCTGCTAATTTGTGCCTTTCGTATCTATCCTGATGTGTTGAATATGAAAATAGCATATTTTGTTCTGACATCGAAATATATATACAATGTGCAGCAAAATTAACCGCTGCAGAAGACAAGATAATATTTCGTTTTCAGGAAAATATAAACGTTTTCTATAATTAGGGTATTTTCTCTTTGCGTTACGTAAAAGTACACATATTTGAACTTCGGGTGTCATATGCAAGCAACATAGTGGTGTGTCAGGAAAGGGATTTGCAGTTTTATTTTGAAAAAAGACAAAAGTAGTACCAAAAATGGTAAAGAATAAAGTACTTGATATCAACCATAGGGATCCCGGTTTGGGACCACTATGAAAGATGTGCCTGCACTGCAGTTTGAGACTTATTTCGTGAAAATATGTTAAATAGTTCGGAAGATATAGATCAAAACAGATTGTAATACACAACAATTCGTAACAATTCAATATGTAAGTATCGACATATGATATATTGTCAGAAGGTTGCCAACCAATATTTTTACGTGAAATAAGAAAATTATAAGAAAAGTGAATAACTCAGTGGTAATTCGAATCAATTTTTGACAGAAAGTGTGCGTCACGTGATCTCATCGAAAAGGTAAGGGTTAAAGTCGTTCATGTAGAATATATCTTACTACCTTCATCATTTTATAATTTTTCTGCTAATTTGTGCCTTTCGTGTCTATCCTGATGTGTAGAATGTGAAAACAGCATATTTTGTTCTGACATCGAAATATATATACAGGGTGCAGCAAAATTAACCGTTGCAGAAGACAAGATAATATTTCGTTTTCAGGAAAATATAAACGTTTTCTATAATTAGCGTATTTTCTCTTTGTGTTACGTAAAAATACACATATTTGAACTTCGGGTGTCATATGCAAGCAACATAGTGGTGTGTCAGGGTAAAGGTTTGCAGTGAAATATGCGTTATTTTGAAAAAAACACAAAAGTAGTACCAAAAATGGTAAAAAATAAAGTACTTGATATCAACCTTAGGGATCCCGGATTGGGACCTCTATGATAGATGTGCCTGCACTGCAGTTTGAGCTTTATTTCGTGAAAATATGTTAAATAGTTCGGAAGATATAGATCAAAACAGATTGTAATACACAACAATTCGTAACAATTCAATATGTAAGTATTGACATATGATATATTGTCAGAAGGTTGCCAACCAACAGTTTTACGTGAAATAAGAAAATTATAAGAAAAGTGAATATCTCAGTGGTAATTGGAATCAATTTTTGACAGAAGGTGTGCGTCACGTGTTCTCATCGAAAAGGTAAGGGTTAAAGTCGTTCATGTGGGATATATCTTAAGACCTTCATCATTTTATAATTTTTCTGCTAATTTGTGCCTTTCGTATCTATCCTGATGTGTAGAATGTGAAAACAGCATATTTTGTTCTGACATCGAAATATATATACAGGGTGCAGCAAAATTAACCGTTGCAGAAGACAAGATAATATTTCGTTTTCAGGAAAATATAAACGTTTTCTATAATTAGGGTATTTTCTCTTTGTGTTACGCAAAAGTACACATATTTGAACTTCGGGTGTCATATGCAAGCAACATAGTGGTGTGTCAGGGAAGGGGTTTGCAGTGAAATATGCGTTATTTTGAAAAAAACAAAATAGTAGTACCAAACATAGTAGAGAATAAGGTACTTGATATCAACCATAGGGATCCCGGTTTGGGACATCTATGATAGATGTGACTGCACTGCAGTTTGAGCTTTATTTCGTGAAAATATGTTAAATAGTTATGAAGATATAAACAAAAACAGATTATAATACACAACAATTCGTAACAATTCAATATGTAACTATTGACATATGATATATTGTCAGAAGGTTGCCAACCAACAGTTTTACGTGAAATAAGAAAATTATAAGAAAAGTGAATAACTGATTGGTAATTTGAATCAATTTGTGACAGAAGGTGCGCGTCATGTGATCTCATTGAAAAGGTCAGGGTTAAAGTCGTTCTTGTAGGATATATCTTACTACCTTCATCATTTTATAATTTTTCTGCTAATTTGTGCCTTTCGTATCTATCCTGATGTGTTGAATATGAAAACAGCATATTTTGTTCTGACATCGAAATATATATATAGGGTGCAGCAAAATTTACCGCTGCAGAAGACAAGATAATATTTCGTTTTCTGGAAAATATAAACGTTTTCTATAATTAGGGTATTTTCTCTTTGTGTTACGTAAAAATACACATATTTGAACTTCGGGTGTCATATACAAGCAACATAGTGGTGTGTCAGGGTAAGGGTTTGCAGTGAAATATGCGTTATTTTGAAAAAAGCAAAAAAGTAGTACCAAACTTGGTAGAGAATAAGGTACTTGATATCAACCGTAGGGATTCCGGCTTGCGGTGTCTATGAAAGATGTGCCTGCACTGCAATTTGAGCTTTATTTCGTGAAAATATGTTAAATAGTTCGGAAGATATAGACCAAAACAGATTATAATACGCAACAATTAGTAACAATTCAATATGTACATATTGACATATGATATATTGTCAGAAGGTTGCTAACCGACAGTTTTACGTAAAATAAAAAAATATAAGAAAAGTGAATAACTCAGTGGTAATTGGAATCAATTTTTGACAGAAAGTGAGCGTCATGTGATCTCATTGAAAAGGTAAGGTTTAAAGTCGTTCATGTATTATATATCTTGCTTACTTCATCATTTTATATATTTTTTTCTGCTAATTTGTGCCTTTCGTATCTATCCTGATGTGTTGAATATGAAAATAGCATATTTTGTTCTGACATCGAAATATATATACAATGTGCAGCAAAATTAACCGCTGCAGAAGACAAGATAATATTTCGTTTTCAGGAAAATATAAACGTTTTCTATAATTAGGGTATCTTCTCTTTGCGTTACGTAAAAGTACACATATTTGAACTTCGGGTGTCATATGCAAGCAACATAGTGGTGTGTCAGGAAAGGGATTTGCAGTTTTATTTTGAAAAAAGACAAAAGTAGTACCAAAAATGGTAAAGAATAAAGTACTTGATATCAACCATAGGGATCCCGGTTTGGGACCTCTATGAAAGATGTGCCTGCACTGCAGTTTGAGATTTATTTCGTGAAAATATGTTAAATAGTTCGGAAGATATAGATCAAAACAGATTGTAATACACAACAATTCGTAACAATTCAATATGTAAGTATCGACATATGATATATTGTCAGAAGGTTGCCAACCAATATTTTTACGTGAAATAAGAAAATTATAAGAAAAGTGAATAACTCAGTGGTAATTCGAATCAATTTTTGACAGAAAGTGTGCGTCACGTGATCTCATCGAAAAGGTAAGGGTTAAAGTCGTTCATGTAGAATATATCTTACTACCTTCATCATTTTATAATTTTTCTGCTAATTTGTGCCTTTCGTGTCTATCCTGATGTGTAGAATGTGAAAACAGCATATTTTGTTCTGACATCGAAATATATATACAGGGTGCAGCAAAATTAACCGTTGCAGAAGACAAGATAATATTTCGTTTTCAGGAAAATATAAACGTTTTCTATAATTAGCGTATTTTCTCTTTGTGTTACGTAAAAATACACATATTTGAACTTCGGGTGTCATATGCAAGCAACATAGTGGTGTGTCAGGGTAAAGGTTTGCAGTGAAATATGCGTTATTTTGAAAAAAACACAAAAGTAGTACCAAAAATGGTAAAAAATAAAGTACTTGATATCAACCTTAGGGATCCCGGATTGGGACCTCTATGATAGATGTGCCTGCACTGCAGTTTGAGCTTTATTTCGTGAAAATATGTTAAATAGTTCGGAAGATATAGATCAAAACAGATTGTAATACACAACAATTCGTAACAATTCAATATGTAAGTATTGACATATGATATATTGTCAGAAGGTTGCCAACCAACAGTTTTACGTGAAATAAGAAAATTATAAGAAAAGTGAATATCTCAGTGGTAATTGGAATCAATTTTTGACAGAAGGTGTGCGTCACGTGTTCTCATCGAAAAGGTAAGGGTTAAAGTCGTTCATGTGGGATATATCTTAAGACCTTCATCATTTTATAATTTTTCTGCTAATTTGTGCCTTTCGTATCTATCCTGATGTGTAGAATGTGAAAACAGCATATTTTGTTCTGACATCGAAATATATATACAGGGTGCAGCAAAATTAACCGTTGCAGAAGACAAGATAATATTTCGTTTTCAGGAAAATATAAACGTTTTCTATAATTAGGGTATTTTCTCTTTGTGTTACGCAAAAGTACACATATTTGAACTTCGGTTGTCATATGCAAGCAACATAGTGGTGTGTCAGGGAAGGGGTTTGCAGTGAAATATGCGTTATTTTGAAAAAAACAAAATAGTAGTACCAAACATAGTAGAGAATAAGGTACTTGATATCAACCATAGGGATCCCGGTTTGGGACATCTATGATAGATGTGCCTGCACTGCAGTTTGAGCTTTATTTCGTGAAAATATGTTAAATAGTTATGAAGATATAAACAAAAACAGATTATAATACACAACAATTCGTAACAATTCAATATGTAACTATTGACATATGATATATTGTCAGAAGGTTGCCAACCAACAGTTTTACGTGAAATAAGAAAATTATAAGAAAAGTGAATAACTGATTGGTAATTCGAATCAATTTGTGACAGAAGGTGCGCGTCATGTGATCTCATTGAAAAGGTCAGGGTTAAAGTCGTTCTTGTAGGATATATCTTACTACCTTCATCATTTTATAATTTTTCTGCTAATTTGTGCCTTTCGTATCTATCCTGATGTGTTGAATATGAAAACAGCATATTTTGTTCTGACATCGAAATATATATATAGGGTGCAGCAAAATTTACCGCTGCAGAAGACAAGATAATATTTCGTTTTCTGGAAAATATAAACGTTTTCTATAATTAGGGTATTTTCTCTTTGTGTTACGTAAAAATACACATATTTGAACTTCGGGTGTCATATACAAGCAACATAGTGGTGTGTCAGGGTAAGGGTTTGCAGTGAAATATGCGTTATTTTGAAAAAAGAAAAAAGTAGTACCAAACTTGGTAGAGAATAAGGTACTTGATATCAACCGTAGGGATTCCGGCTTGCGGTGTCTATGAAAGATGTGCCTGCACTGCAATTTGAGCTTTATTTCGTGAAAATATGTTAAATAGTTCGGAAGATATAGACCAAAACAGATTATAATACGCAACAATTAGTAACAATTCAATATGTACATATTGACATATGATATATTGTCAGAAGGTTGCTAACCGATAGTTTTACGTAAAATAAAAAAAATATAAGAAAAGTGAATAACTCAGTGGTAATTGGAATCAATTTTTGACAGAAAGTGAGCGTCATGTGATCTCATTGAAAAGGTAAGGTTTAAAGTCGTTCATGTATTATATATCTTGCTTACTTCATCATTTTATATATTTTTTCTGCTAATTTGTGCCTTTCGTATCTATCCTGATGTGTTGAATATGAAAATAGCATATTTTGTTCTGACATCGAAATATATATACAATGTGCAGCAAAATTAACCGCTGCAGAAGACAAGATAATATTTCGTTTTCAGGAAAATATAAACGTTTTCTATAATTAGGGTATTTTCTCTTTGCGTTACGTAAAAGTACACATATTTGAACTTCGGGTGTCATATGCAAGCAACATAGTGGTGTGTCAGGAAAGGGATTTGCAGTTTTATTTTGAAAAAAGACAAAAGTAGTACCAAAAATGGTAAAGAATAAAGTACTTGATATCAACCATAGGGATCCCGCTTTGGGTCCTCTATGAAAGATGTGCCTGCTCTGCAGTTTGAGCTTTATTTTGTGGAAATATGTTAAATAGTTATGAAGATATAGACCAAAACAGTTTATAATACGCAACAATTAGTAACAATTCAATATGTACATATTGACATATGATATATTGTTAGAAGGTTGCTAACCAACAGTTTTACGTGAAATAAGAAAATTATAAGAAAAGTGAATAACTCAGTGGTAAATGGAATCAATTTTTGACAGAAGGTGTGCGTCACGTGTTCTCATCGAAAAGGTAAGGGTTAAAGTCGTTCATGTAGGATATATCTTACTACCTTCATCATTTTATAATTTTTCTGCTTATTTGTGCCTTTCGTATCTATCCTGATGTGCAGAATATGAAAACAGCATATTTTGTTCTGACATCGAAATATATATATACAGGGTGCAGCAAAATTAACCGTTGCATAAGGCAAGATGATATTTCGTTTTCGGGAAAATATAAACGTTTTCTATAATTAGGGTATTTTCTCTTTGTGTTACGTAAAAATACACATATTTGAACTTCGGGTGTCATATGCAAGCAACATAGTGGTGTGTCAGGGTAAGGGTTTGCAGTGAAATATGTGTTATTTTGAAAAAAAACACAAAAGTAGTACCAAAAATGGTAAAAAATAAAGTACTTGATATCAACCTTAGGGATGCCGGTTTGGGATCTCTATGAAAGATGTGCCTGCTCTGCAGTTTGAGCTTTATTTCGTGAAAATACGTTAAATAGTTATGAAGATATAAACCAAAACAGATTATAATACACAACAATTCGTAACAATTCAATATGTAACTATTGACATATGATATATTGTCAGAAGGTTGCCAACCAACAGTTTTACGTGAAATAAGAAAATTATAAGAAAAGTGAATAACTGATTGGTAATTCGAATCAATTTGTGACAGAAGGTGCGCGTCATGTGATCTCATTGAAAACGTAAGGGTTAAAGTCGTTTTTGTAGGATATATCTTACTACCTTCATCATTTTATAATTTTTCTGCTAATTTGTGCCTTTCGTATCTATCCTGATGTGTTGAATATGAAAACAGCATATTTTGTTCTGACATCGAAATATATATATAGGGTGCAGCAAAATTTACCGCTGCAGAAGACAAGATAATATTTCGTTTTCTGGAAAATATAAACGTTTTCTATAATTAGGGTAATTCTCTTTGTGTTACGTAAAAATACACATATTTGAACTTCGGGTGTCATATACAAGCAACATAGTGGTGTGTCAGGGTAAGGGTTTGCAGTGAAATATGCGTTATTTTGAAAAAAGCAAAAAAGTAGTACCAAACTTGGTAGAGAATAAGGTACTTGATATCAACCGTAGGGATTCCGGCTTGCGGTGTCTATGAAAGATGTGCCTGCACTGCAATTTGAGCTTTATTTCGTGAAAATATGTTAAATAGTTCGGAAGATATAGACCAAAACAGATTATAATACGCAACAATTAGTAACAATTCAATATGTACATATTGACATATGATATATTGTCAGAAGGTTGCTAACCGACAGTTTTACGTAAAATAAAAAAATATAAGAAAAGTGAATAACTCAGTGGTAATTGGAATCAATTTTTGACAGAAAGTGAGCGTCATGTGATCTCATTGAAAAGGTAAGGTTTAAAGTCGTTCATGTATTATATATCTTGCTTACTTCATCATTTTATATATTTTTTCTGCTAATTTGTGCCTTTCGTATCTATCCTGATGTGTTGAATATGAAAATAGCATATTTTGTTCTGACATCGAAATATATATACAATGTGCAACAAAATTAACCGCTGCAGAAGACAAGATAATATTTCGTTTTCAGGAAAATATAAACGTTTTCTATAATTAGGGTATTTTCTCTTTGCGTTACGTAAAAGTACACATATTTGAACTTCGGGTGTCATATGCAAGCAACATAGTGGTGTGTCAGGAAAGGGATTTGCAGTTTTATTTTGAAAAAAGACAAAAGTAGTACCAAAAATGGTAAAGAATAAAGTACTTGATATCAACCATAGGGATCCCGGTTTGGGACCTCTATGAAAGATGTGCCTGCACTGCAGTTTGAGATTTATTTCGTGAAAATATGTTAAATAGTTCGGAAGATATAGATCAAAACAGATTGTAATACACAACAATTCGTAACAATTCAATATGTAAGTATCGACATATGATATATTGTCAGAAGGTTGCCAACCAATATTTTTACGTGAAATAAGAAAATTATAAGAAAAGTGAATAACTCAGTGGTAATTCGAATCAATTTTTGACAGAAAGTGTGCGTCACGTGATCTCATCGAAAAGGTAAGGGTTAAAGTCGTTCATGTAGAATATATCTTACTACCTTCATCATTTTATAATTTTTCTGCTAATTTGTGCCTTTCGTGTCTATCCTGATGTGTAGAATGTGAAAACAGCATATTTTGTTCTGACATCGAAATATATATACAGGGTGCAGCAAAATTAACCGTTGCAGAAGACAAGATAATATTTCGTTTTCAGGAAAATATAAACGTTTTCTATAATTAGCGTATTTTCTCTTTGTGTTACGTAAAAATACACATATTTGAACTTCGGGTGTCATATGCAAGCAACATAGTGGTGTGTCAGGGTAAAGGTTTGCAGTGAAATATGCGTTATTTTGAAAAAAACACAAAAGTAGTACCAAAAATGGTAAAAAATAAAGTACTTGATATCAACCTTAGGGATCCCGGATTGGGACCTCTATGATAGATGTGCCTGCACTGCAGTTTGAGCTTTATTTCGTGAAAATATGTTAAATAGTTCGGAAGATATAGATCAAAACAGATTGTAATACACAACAATTCGTAACAATTCAATATGTAAGTATTGACATATGATATATTGTCAGAAGGTTGCCAACCAACAGTTTTACGTGAAATAAGAAAATTATAAGAAAAGTGAATATCTCAGTGGTAATTGGAATCAATTTTTGACAGAAGGTGTGCGTCACGTGTTCTCATCGAAAAGGTAAGGGTTAAAGTCGTTCATGTGGGATATATCTTAAGACCTTCATCATTTTATAATTTTTCTGCTAATTTGTGCCTTTCGTATCTATCCTGATGTGTAGAATGTGAAAACAGCATATTTTGTTCTGACATCGAAATATATATACAGGGTGCAGCAAAATTAACCGTTGCAGAAGACAAGATAATATTTCGTTTTCAGGAAAATATAAACGTTTTCTATAATTAGGGTATTTTCTCTTTGTGTTACGCAAAAGTACACATATTTGAACTTCGGTTGTCATATGCAAGCAACATAGTGGTGTGTCAGGGAAGGGGTTTGCAGTGAAATATGCGTTATTTTGAAAAAAACAAAATAGTAGTACCAAACATAGTAGAGAATAAGGTACTTGATATCAACCATAGGGATCCCGGTTTGGGACATCTATGATAGATGTGCCTGCACTGCAGTTTGAGCTTTATTTCGTGAAAATATGTTAAATAGTTATGAAGATATAAACAAAAACAGATTATAATACACAACAATTCGTAACAATTCAATATGTAACTATTGACATATGATATATTGTCAGAAGGTTGCCAACCAACAGTTTTACGTGAAATAAGAAAATTATAAGAAAAGTGAATAACTGATTGGTAATTCGAATCAATTTGTGACAGAAGGTGCGCGTCATGTGATCTCATTGAAAAGGTCAGGGTTAAAGTCGTTCTTGTAGGATATATCTTACTACCTTCATCATTTTATAATTTTTCTGC
Organism: Thermobia domestica; assembly: GCF_964235325.1. Taxonomy (NCBI): domain Eukaryota; kingdom Metazoa; phylum Arthropoda; class Insecta; order Zygentoma; family Lepismatidae; genus Thermobia; species Thermobia domestica. The sequence goes on along the minus strand of NW_027656198.1, from coordinate 118,400 downwards.
TAATTTGTGCCTTTCGTATCTATCCTGATGTGTTGAATATGAAAACAGCATATTTTGTTCTGACATCGAAATATATATATAGGGTGCAGCAAAATTTACCGCTGCAGAAGACAAGATAATATTTCGTTTTCTGGAAAATATAAACGTTTTCTATAATTAGGGTATTTTCTCTTTGTGTTACGTAAAAATACACATATTTGAACTTCGGGTGTCATATACAAGCAACATAGTGGTGTGTCAGGGTAAGGGTTTGCAGTGAAATATGCGTTATTTTGAAAAAAGAAAAAAGTAGTACCAAACTTGGTAGAGAATAAGGTACTTGATATCAACCGTAGGGATTCCGGCTTGCGGTGTCTATGAAAGATGTGCCTGCACTGCAATTTGAGCTTTATTTCGTGAAAATATGTTAAATAGTTCGGAAGATATAGACCAAAACAGATTATAATACGCAACAATTAGTAACAATTCAATATGTACATATTGACATATGATATATTGTCAGAAGGTTGCTAACCGATAGTTTTACGTAAAATAAAAAAAATATAAGAAAAGTGAATAACTCAGTGGTAATTGGAATCAATTTTTGACAGAAAGTGAGCGTCATGTGATCTCATTGAAAAGGTAAGGTTTAAAGTCGTTCATGTATTATATATCTTGCTTACTTCATCATTTTATATATTTTTTCTGCTAATTTGTGCCTTTCGTATCTATCCTGATGTGTTGAATATGAAAATAGCATATTTTGTTCTGACATCGAAATATATATACAATGTGCAGCAAAATTAACCGCTGCAGAAGACAAGATAATATTTCGTTTTCAGGAAAATATAAACGTTTTCTATAATTAGGGTATTTTCTCTTTGCGTTACGTAAAAGTACACATATTTGAACTTCGGGTGTCATATGCAAGCAACATAGTGGTGTGTCAGGAAAGGGATTTGCAGTTTTATTTTGAAAAAAGACAAAAGTAGTACCAAAAATGGTAAAGAATAAAGTACTTGATATCAACCATAGGGATCCCGGTTTGGGACCTCTATGAAAGATGTGCCTGCACTGCAGTTTGAGATTTATTTCGTGAAAATATGTTAAATAGTTCGGAAGATATAGATCAAAACAGATTGTAATACACAACAATTCGTAACAATTCAATATGTAAGTATCGACATATGATATATTGTCAGAAGGTTGCCAACCAATATTTTTACGTGAAATAAGAAAATTATAAGAAAAGTGAATAACTCAGTGGTAATTCGAATCAATTTTTGACAGAAAGTGTGCGTCACGTTATCTCATCGAAAAGGTAAGGGTTAAAGTCGTTCATGTAGAATATATCTTACTACCTTCATCATTTTATAATTTTTCTGCTAATTTGTGCCTTTCGTGTCTATCCTGATGTGTAGAATGTGAAAACAGCATATTTTGTTCTGACATCGAAATATATATATACAGGGTGCAGCAAAATTAACCGTTGCATAAGGCAAGATGATATTTCGTTTTCGGGAAAATATAAACGTTTTCTATAATTAGGGTATTTTCTCTTTGTGTTACGTAAAAATACACATATTTGAACTTCGGGTGTCATATGCAAGCAACATAGTGGTGTGTCAGGGTAAGGGTTTGCAGTGAAATATGCGTTATTTTGAAAAAAACACAAAAGTAGTACCAAAAATGGTAAAAAATAAAGTACTTGATATCAACCATAGGGATCCCGCTTTGGGTCCTCTATGAAAGATGTGCCTGCTCTGCAGTTTGAGCTTTATTTTGTGAAAATATGTTAAATAGTTATGAAGATATAGAACAAAACAGTTTATAATACGCAACAATTAGTAACAATTCAATATGTACATATTGACATATGATATATTGTTAGAAGGTTGCTAACCAACAGTTTTACGTGAAATAAGAAAATTATAAGAAAAGTGAATAACTCAGTGGTAAATGGAATCAATTTTTGACAGAAGGTGTGCGTCACGTGTTCTCATCGAAAAGGTAAGGGTTAAAGTCGTTCATGTAGGATATATCTTACTACCTTCATCATTTTATAATTTTTCTGCTTATTTGTGCCTTTCGTATCTATCCTGATGTGCAGAATGTGAAAACAGCATATTTTGTTCTGACACCGAAATATATATATACAGGGTGCAGCAAAATTAACCGTTGCATAAGGCAAGATGATATTTCGTTTTCGGGAAAATATAAACGTTTTCTATAATTAGGGTATTTTCTCTTTGTGTTACGTAAAAATACACATATTTGAACTTCGGGTGTCATATGCAAGCAACATAGTGGTGTGTCAGGGTAAGGGTTTGCAGTGAAATATGCGTTATTTTGAACAAAACACAAAAGTAGTACCAAAAATGGAAAAAAATAAAGTACTTGATATCGACCTTAGGGATGCCGGTTTAGGATCTCTATGAAAGATGTGCCTGCTCTGCAGTTTGAGCTTTATTTCGTGAAAATACGTTAAATAGTTATGAAGATATAAACCAAAACAGATTATAATACACAACAATTCGTAACAATTCAATATGTAACTATTGACATATGATATATTGTCAGAAGGTTGCCAACCAACAGTTTTACGTGAAATAAGAAAATTATAAGAAAAGTGAATAACTCAGTGGTAATTGGAATCAATTTTTGACAGAAGGTGTGCGTCACGTGTTCTCATCGAAAAGGTAAGGGTTAAAGTCGTTCATGTGGGATATATCTTAAGACCTTCATCATTTTATAATTTTTCTGCTAATTTGTGCCTTTCGTATCTATCCTGATGTGTAGAATGTGAAAACAGCATATTTTGTTCTGACATCGAAATATATATACAGGGTGCAGCAAAATTAGCCGTTGCAGAAGGCAAGATAATATTTCGTTTTCAGGAAAATATAAACGTTTTCTATAATTAGGGTATTTTCTCATTGTGTTACGTAAAAGTACACATATTTGAACTTCGGGTGTAATATGCAAGCAACATAGTGGTGTGTCAGGGAAGGGGTTTGCAGTGAAATATGCGTTATTTTGAAAAAAACAAAATAGTAGTACCATACATAGTAGAGAATAAGGTACTTGATATCAACCATAGGGATCCCGGTTTCGGACCTCTATGATAGATGTGCCTGCACTGCAGTTTGAGCTTTATTTCGTGAAAATATGTTAAATAGTTATGAAGATATAAACAAAAACAGATTATAATACGCAACAATTAGTAACAATTCAATATGTACATATTGACATATGATATATTGTCAGAAGGTTGCTAACCGACAGTTTTACGTAAAATAAAAAAATATAAGAAAAGTGAATAACTCAGTGGTAATTGGAATCAATTTTTGACAGAAAGTGAGCGTCATGTGATCTCATTGAAAAGGTAAGGTTTAAAGTCGTTCATGTATTATATATCTTGCTTACTTCATCATTTTATATATTTTTTCTGCTAATTTGTGCAATTCGTATCTATCCTGATGTGTTGAATATGAAAATAGCATATTTTGTTCTGACATCGAAATATATATACAATGTGCAGCAAAATTAACCGCTGCAGAAGACAAGATAATATTTCGTTTTCAGGAAAATATAAACGTTTTCTATAACTAGGGTATTTTCTCTTTGCGTTACGTAAAAGTACACATATTTGAACTTCGGGTGTCATATGCAAGCAACATAGTGGTGTGTCAGGAAAGGGATTTGAAGTTTTATTTTGAAAAAAGACAAAAGTAGTACCAAAAATGGTAAAGAATAAAGTACTTGATATCAACCATAGGGATCCCGGTTTGGGATCTCTATGAAAGATGTGCCTGCACTGCAGTTTGAGATTTATTTCGTGAAAATATGTTAAATAGTTCGGAAGATATAGATCAAAACAGATTGTAATACACAACAATTCGTAACAATTCAATATGTAAGTATCGACATATGATATATTGTCAGAAGGTTGCCAACCAAAATTTTTACGTGAAATAAGAAAATTATAAGAAAAGTGAATAACTCAGTGGTAATTCGAATCAATTTTTGACAGAAAGTGTGCGTCACGTGATCTCATCGAAAAGGTAAGGGTTAAAGTCGTTCATGTAGAATATATCTTACTACCTTCATCATTTTATAATTTTTCTGCTAATTTGTGCCTTTCGTGTCTATCCTGATGTGTAGAATGTGAAAACAGCATATTTTGTTCTGACATCGAAATATATATACAGGGTGCAGCAAAATTAACCGTTGCAGAAGACAAGATAATATTTCGTTTTCAGGAAAATATAAACGTTTTCTATAATTAGCGTATTTTCTCTTTGTGTTACGTAAAAATACACATATTTGTACTTCGGGTGTCATATGCAAGCAACATAGTGGTGTGTCAGGGTAAGGGTTTGCAGTGAAATATGCGTTATTTTGAAAAAAACAAAAAAGTAGTACCAAAAATGGTAAAGAATAAGGTACTTGATATCAACCATAGGGATCCCGGTTTGGGACCTCTATGAAAGATGTGCCTGCACTGCAGTTTGAGCTTTATTTCGTGAAAATATGTTAAATAGTTATGAAGATATAGACCAAGACAGTTTATAATACGCAACAATTAGTAACAATTCAATATGTACATATTGACATATGATATATTGTTAGAAGGTTGCTAACCAACAGTTTTACGTGAAATAAGAAAATTATAAGAAAAGTGAATAACTCAGTGGTAAATGGAATCAATTTTTGACAGAAGGTGTGCGTCACGTGTTCTCATCGAAAAGGTAAGGGTTAAAGTCGTTCATGTAGGATATATCTTACTACCTTCATCATTTTATAATTTTTCTGCTTATTTGTGCCTTTCGTATCTATCCTGATGTGCAGAATGTGAAAACAGCATATTTTGTTCTGACACCGAAATATATATATACAGGGTGCAGCAAAATTAACCGTTGCATAAGGCAAGATGATATTTCGTTTTCGGGAAAATATAAACGTTTTCTATAATTAGGGTATTTTCTCTTTGTGTTACGTAAAAATACACATATTTGAACTTCGGGTGTCATATGCAAGCAACATAGTGGTGTGTCAGGGTAAGGGTTTGCAGTGAAATATGCGTTATTTTGAAAAAAACACAAAAGTAGTACCAAAAATGGTAAAAAATAAAGTACTTGATATCAACCTTAGGGATGCCGGTTTGGGATCTCTATGAAAGATGTGCCTGCTCTGCAGTTTGAGCTTTATTTCGTGAAAATACGTTAAATAGTTATGAAGATATAAACCAAAACAGATTATAATACACAACAATTCGTAACAATTCAATATGTAACTATTGACATATGATATATTGTCAGAAGGTTGCCAACCAACAGTTTTACGTGAAATAAGAAAATTATAAGAAAAGTGAATAACTCAGTGGTAATTGGAATCAATTTTTGACAGAAGGTGTGCGTCACGTGTTCTCATCGAAAAGGTAAGGGTTAAAGTCGTTCATGTGGGATATATCTTAAGACCTTCATCATTTTATAATTTTTCTGCTAATTTGTGCCTTTCGTATCTATCCTGATGTGTAGAATGTGAAAACAGCATATTTTGTTCTGACATCGAAATATATATACAGGGTGCAGCAAAATTAACCGTTGCAGAAGACAAGATAATATTTCGTTTTCAGGAAAATATAAACGTTTTCTATAATTAGGGTATTTTCTCATTGTGTTACGTAAAAGTACACATATTTGAACTTCGGGTGTAATATGCAAGCAACATAGTGGTGTGTCAGGGAAGGGGTTTGCAGTGAAATATGCGTTATTTTGAAAAAAACAAAATAGTAGTACCAAACATAGTAGAGAATAAGGTACTTGATATCAACCATAGGGATCCCGGTTTCGGACCTCTATGATAGATGTGCCTGCACTGCAGTTTGAGCTTTATTTCGTGAAAATATGTTAAATAGTTATGAAGATATAAACAAAAACAGATTATAATACGCAACAATTAGTAACAATTCAATATGTACATATTGACATATGATATATTGTCAGAAGGTTGCTAACCGACAGTTTTACGTAAAATAAAAAAATATAAGAAAAGTGAATAACTCAGTGGTAATTGGAATCAATTTTTGACAGAAAGTGAGCGTCATGTGATCTCATTGAAAAGGTAAGGTTTAAAGTCGTTCATGTATTATATATCTTGCTTACTTCATCATTTTATATATTTTTTCTGCTAATTTGTGCAATTCGTATCTATCCTGATGTGTTGAATATGAAAATAGCATATTTTGTTCTGACATCGAAATATATATGCAATGTGCAGCAAAATTAACCGCTGCAGAAGACAAGATAATATTTCGTTTTCAGGAAAATATAAACGTTTTCTATAACTAGGGTATTTTCTCTTTGCGTTACGTAAAAGTACACATATTTGAACTTCGGGTGTCATATGCAAGCAACATAGTGGTGTGTCAGGAAAGGGATTTGAAGTTTTATTTTGAAAAAAGACAAAAGTAGTACCAAAAATGGTAAAGAATAAAGTACTTGATATCAACCATAGGGATCCCGGTTTGGGATCTCTATGAAAGATGTGCCTGCACTGCAGTTTGAGATTTATTTCGTGAAAATATGTTAAATAGTTCGGAAGATATAGATCAAAACAGATTGTAATACACAACAATTCGTAACAATTCAATATGTAAGTATCGACATATGATATATTGTCAGAAGGTTGCCAACCAAAATTTTTACGTGAAATAAGAAAATTATAAGAAAAGTGAATAACTCAGTGGTAATTCGAATCAATTTTTGACAGAAAGTGTGCGTCACGTGATCTCATCGAAAAGGTAAGGGTTAAAGTCGTTCATGTAGAATATATCTTACTACCTTCATCATTTTATAATTTTTCTGCTAATTTGTGCCTTTCGTGTCTATCCTGATGTGTAGAATGTGAAAACAGCATATTTTGTTCTGACATCGAAATATATATACAGGGTGCAGCAAAATTAACCGTTGCAGAAGACAAGATAATATTTCGTTTTCAGGAAAATATAAACGTTTTCTATAATTAGCGTATTTTCTCTTTGTGTTACGTAAAAATACACATATTTGAACTTCGGGTGTCATATGCAAGCAACATAGTGGTGTGTCAGGGTAACGGTTTGCAGTGAAATATGCGTTATTTTGAAAAAAACACAAAAGTAGTACCAAAAATGGTAAAAAATAAAGTACTTGATATCAACCTTAGGGATCCCGGATTGGGACCTCTATGATAGATGTGCCTGCACTGCAGTTTGAGCTTTATTTCGTGAAAATATGTTAAATAGTTATGAAGATATAGACCAAAACAGTTTATAATACGCAACAATTAGTAACAATTCAATATGTAAGTATCGACATATGATATATTGTCAGAAGGTTGCTAACCAACAGTTTTACGTGAAATAAGAAAATTATAAGAAAAGTGAATAACTCACTGGTAAATGGAATCAATTTTTGACAGAAGGTGTGCGTCACGTGTTCTCATCGAAAAGGTAAGGGTTAAAGTCGTTCATGTAGGATATATCTTACTACCTTCATCATTTTATAATTTGCCTGCTTATTTGTGCCTTTCGTATCTATCCTGATGTGCAGAATGTGAAAACAGCATATTTTGTTCTGACACCGAAATATATATATACAGGGTGCAGCAAAATTAACCGTTGCATAAGGCAAGATGATATTTCGTTTTCGGGAAAATATAAACGTTTTCTATAATTAGGGTATTTTCTCTTTGTGTTACGTAAAAATACACATATTTGAACTTCGGGTGTCATATGCAAGCAACATAGTGGTGTGTCAGGGTAAGGGTTTGCAGTGAAATATGCGTTATTTTGAACAAAACACAAAAGTAGTACCAAAAATGGAAAAAAATAAAGTACTTGATATCGACCTTAGGGATGCCGGTTTAGGATCTCTATGAAAGATGTGCCTGCTCTGCAGTTTGAGCTTTATTTCGTGAAAATACGTTAAATAGTTATGAAGATATAAACCAAAACAGATTATAATACACAACAATTCGTAACAATTCAATATGTAACTATTGACATATGATATATTGTCAGAAGGTTGCCAACCAACAGTTTTACGTGAAATAAGAAAATTATAAGAAAAGTGAATAACTCAGTGGTAATTGGAATCAATTTTTGACAGAAGGTGTGCGTCACGTGTTCTCATCGAAAAGGTAAGGGTTAAAGTCGTTCATGTGGGATATATCTTAAGACCTTCATCATTTTATAATTTTTCTGCTAATTTGTGCCTTTCGTATCTATCCTGATGTGTAGAATGTGAAAACAGCATATTTTGTTCTGACATCGAAATATATATACAGGGTGCAGCAAAATTAACCGTTGCAGAAGACAAGATAATATTTCGTTTTCAGGAAAATATAAACGTTTTCTATAATTAGGGTATTTTCTCATTGTGTTACGTAAAAGTACACATATTTGAACTTCGGGTGTAATATGCAAGCAACATAGTGGTGTGTCAGGGAAGGGGTTTGCAGTGAAATATGCGTTATTTTGAAAAAAACAAAATAGTAGTACCATACATAGTAGAGAATAAGGTACTTGATATCAACCATAGGGATCCCGGTTTCGGACCTCTATGATAGATGTGCCTGCACTGCAGTTTGAGCTTTATTTCGTGAAAATATGTTAAATAGTTATGAAGATATAAACAAAAACAGATTATAATACGCAACAATTAGTAACAATTCAATATGTACATATTGACATATGATATATTGTCAGAAGGTTGCTAACCGACAGTTTTACGTAAAATAAAAAAATATAAGAAAAGTGAATAACTCAGTGGTAATTGGAATCAATTTTTGACAGAAAGTGAGCGTCATGTGATCTCATTGAAAAGGTAAGGTTTAAAGTCGTTCATGTATTATATATCTTGCTTACTTCATCATTTTATATATTTTTTCTGCTAATTTGTGCAATTCGTATCTATCCTGATGTGTTGAATATGAAAATAGCATATTTTGTTCTGACATCGAAATATATATACAATGTGCAGCAAAATTAACCGCTGCAGAAGACAAGATAATATTTCGTTTTCAGGAAAATATAAACGTTTTCTATAACTAGGGTATTTTCTCTTTGCGTTACGTAAAAGTACACATATTTGAACTTCGGGTGTCATATGCAAGCAACATAGTGGTGTGTCAGGAAAGGGATTTGAAGTTTTATTTTGAAAAAAGACAAAAGTAGTACCAAAAATGGTAAAGAATAAAGTACTTGATATCAACCATAGGGATCCCGGTTTGGGATCTCTATGAAAGATGTGCCTGCACTGCAGTTTGAGATTTATTTCGTGAAAATATGTTAAATAGTTCGGAAGATATAGATCAAAACAGATTGTAATACACAACAATTCGTAACAATTCAATATGTAAGTATCGACATATGATATATTGTCAGAAGGTTGCCAACCAAAATTTTTACGTGAAATAAGAAAATTATAAGAAAAGTGAATAACTCAGTGGTAATTCGAATCAATTTTTGACAGAAAGTGTGCGTCACGTGATCTCATCGAAAAGGTAAGGGTTAAAGTCGTTCATGTAGAATATATCTTACTACCTTCATCATTTTATAATTTTTCTGCTAATTTGTGCCTTTCGTGTCTATCCTGATGTGTAGAATGTGAAAACAGCATATTTTGTTCTGACATCGAAATATATATACAGGGTGCAGCAAAATTAACCGTTGCAGAAGACAAGATGATATTTCGTTTTCAGGGAAATATAAACGTTTTCTATAATTAGCGTATTTTCTCTTTGTGTTACGTAAAAATACACATATTTGTACTTCGGGTGTCATATGCAAGCAACATAGTGGTGTGTCAGGGTAAGGGTTTGCAGTGAAATATGCGTTATTTTGAAAAAAACAAAAAAGTAGTACCAAAAATGGTAAAGAATAAGGTACTTGATATCAACCATAGGGATCCCGGTTTGGGATCTCTATGAAAGATGTGCCTGCTCTGCAGTTTGAGCTTTATTTCGTGAAAATATGTTAAATAGTTATGAAGATATAGACCAAAACAGTTTATAATACGCAACAATTAGTAACAATTCAATATGTAACTATTGACATATGATATATTGTCAGAAGGTTGCCAACCAACAGTTTTACGTGAAATAAGAAAATTATAAGAAAAGTGAATAACTCAGTGGTAATTGGAATCAATTTTTGACAGAAGGTGTGCGTCACGTGTTCTCATCGAAAAGGTAAGGGTTAAAGTCGTTCATGTGGGATATATCTTAAGACCTTCATCATTTTATAATTTTTCTGCTAATTTGTGCCTTTCGTATCTATCCTGATGTGTAGAATGTGAAAACAGCATATTTTGTTCTGACATCGAAATATATATACAGGGTGCAGCAAAATTAACCGTTGCAGAAGACAAGATAATATTTCGTTTTCAGGAAAATATAAACGTTTTCTATAATTAGGGTATTTTCTCATTGTGTTACGTAAAAGTACACATATTTGAACTTCGGGTGTAATATGCAAGCAACATAGTGGTGTGTCAGGGAAGGGGTTTGCAGTGAAATATGCGTTATTTTGAAAAAAACAAAATAGTAGTACCAAACATAGTAGAGAATAAGGTACTTGATATCAACCATAGGGATCCCGGTTTCGGACCTCTATGATAGATGTGCCTGCACTGCAGTTTGAGCTTTATTTCGTGAAAATATGTTAAATAGTTATGAAGATATAAAAAAAAAACAGATTATAATACGCAACAATTAGTAACAATTCAATATGTACATATTGACATATGATATATTGTCAGAAGGTTGCTAACCGACAGTTTTACGTAAAATAAAAAAATATAAGAAAAGTGAATAACTCAGTGGTAATTGGAATCAATTTTTGACAGAAAGTGAGCGTCATGTGATCTCATTGAAAAGGTAAGGTTTAAAGTCGTTCATGTATTATATATCTTGCTTACTTCATCATTTTATATATTTTTTCTGCTAATTTGTGCAATTCGTATCTATCCTGATGTGTTGAATATGAAAATAGCATATTTTGTTCTGACATCGAAATATATATGCAATGTGCAGCAAAATTAACCGCTGCAGAAGACAAGATAATATTTCGTTTTCAGGAAAATATAAACGTTTTCTATAACTAGGGTATTTTCTCTTTGCGTTACGTAAAAGTACACATATTTGAACTTCGGGTGTCATATGCAAGCAACATATTGGTGTGTCAGGAAAGGGATTTGAAGTTTTATTTTGAAAAAAGACAAAAGTAGTACCAAAAATGGTAAAGAATAAAGTACTTGATATCAACCATAGGGATCCCGGTTTGGGATCTCTATGAAAGATGTGCCTGCACTGCAGTTTGAGATTTATTTCGTGAAAATATGTTAAATAGTTCGGAAGATATAGATCAAAACAGATTGTAATACACAACAATTCGTAACAATTCAATATGTAAGTACCGACATATGATATATTGTCAGAAGGTTGCCAACCAAAATTTTTACGTGAAATAAGAAAATTATAAGAAAAGTGAATAACTCAGTGGTAATTCGAATCAATTTTTGACAGAAAGTGTGCGTCACGTGATCTCATCGAAAAGGTAAGGGTTAAAGTCGTTCATGTAGAATATATCTTACTACCTTCATCATTTTATAATTTTTCTGCTAATTTGTGCCTTTCGTGTCTATCCTGATGTGTAGAATGTGAAAACAGCATATTTTGTTCTGACATCGAAATATATATACAGGGTGCAGCAAAATTAACCGTTGCAGAAGACAAGATAATATTTCGTTTTCAGGAAAATATAAACGTTTTCTATAATTAGCGTATTTTCTCTTTGTGTTACGTAAAAATACACATATTTGAACTTCGGGTGTCATATGCAAGCAACATAGTGGTGTGTCAGGGTAACGGTTTGCAGTGAAATATGCGTTATTTTGAAAAAAACACAAAAGTAGTACCAAAAATGGTAAAAAATAAAGTACTTGATATCAACCTTAGGGATCCCGGATTGGGACCTCTATGATAGATGTGCCTGCACTGCAGTTTGAGCTTTATTTCGTGAAAATATGTTAAATAGTTCGGAAGATATAGATCAAAACAGATTGTAATACACAACAATTCGTAACAATTCAATATGTAAGTATCGACATATGATATATTGTCAGAAGGTTGCCAACCAACAGTTTTACGTGAAATAAGAAAATTATAAGAAAAGTGAATAACTAAGTGGTAATTCGAATCAATTTTTGACAGAAGGTGTGCGTCACGTGTTCTCATCGAAAAGGTAGGGGTTAAAGTCGTTCTTGTCGGATATATCTTACTACCTTCATCATTTTATAATTTTTCTGCTAATTTGTGCCTTTCGTATCTATCCTGATGTGTAGAGTGTGAAAGCAGCATATTTTGTTCTGACATCGAAATATATATATACAGGGTGCAGCAAAATTAATCGTTACATAAGGCAAGATAATATTTCGTTTTCAGGAAAATATAAACGTTTTCTATAATTAGCGTATTTTCTCTTTGTGTTACGTAAAAATACACATATTTGAACTTCGGGTGTAATATGTAAGCAACATAGTGGTGTGTCAGGGAAGGGGTTTGCAGTGAAATATGCGTTATTTTGAAAAAAACAAAAAAGTAGTACCAAAAATGGTAAAGAATAAGGTACTTGATATCAACCATAGGGATCCCGGTTTGGGACCTCTATGAAAGATGTGCCTGCACTGCAGTTTGAGCTTTATTTCGTGAAAATATGTTAAATAGTTATGAAGATATAGACCAAAACAGTTTATAATACGCAACAATTAGTAACAATTCAATATGTACATATTGACATATGATATATTGTTAGAAGGTTGCTAACCAACAGTTTTACGTGAAATAAGAAAATTATAAGAAAAGTGAATAACTCAGTGGTAAATGGAATCAATTTTTGACAGAAGGTGTGCGTCACGTGTTCTCATCGAAAAGGTAAGGGTTAAAGTCGTTCATGTAGGATATATCTTACTACCTTCATCATTTTATAATTTTTCTGCTTATTTGTGCCTTTCGTATCTATCCTGATGTGCACAATATGAAAACAGCATATTTTGTTCTGACATCGAAATATATATATACAGGGTGCAGCAAAATTAACCGTTGCATAAGGCAAGATGATATTTCGTTTTCGGGAAAATATAAACGTTTTCTATAATTAGGGTATTTTCTCTTTGTGTTACGTAAAAATACACATATTTGAACTTCGGGTGTCATATGCAAGCAACATAGTGGTGTGTCAGGGTAAGGGTTTGCAGTGAAATATGCGTTATTTTGAAAAAAACACAAAAGTAGTACCAAAAATGGTAAAAAATAAAGTACTTGATATCAACCTTAGGGATGCCGGTTTGGGATCTCTATGAAAGATGAGCCTGCTCTGCAGTTTGAGCTTTATTTCGTGAAAATACGTTAAATAGTTATGAAGATATAAACAAAAACAGATTATAATACACAACAATTCGTAACAATTCAATATGTAACTATTGACATATGATATATTGTCAGAAGGTTGCCAACCAACAGTTTTACGTGAAATAAGAAAATTATAAGAAAAGTGAATAACTGATTGGTAATTCGAATCAATTTGTGACAGAAGGTGCGCGTCATGTGATCTCATTGAAAAGGTAAGGGTTAAAGTCGTTTTTGTAGGATATATCTTACTACCTTCATCATTTTATAATTTTTCTGCTAATTTGTGCCTTTCGTATCTATCCTGATGTGTTGAATATGAAAACAGCATATTTTGTTCTGACATCGAAATATATATATAGGGTGCAGCAAAATTTACCGCTGCAGAAGACAAGATAATATTTCGTTTTCTGGAAAATATAAACGTTTTCTATAATTAGGGTATTTTCTCTTTGTGTTACGTAAAAATACACATATTTGAACTTCGGGTGTCATATACAAGCAACATAGTGGTGTGTCAGGGTAAGGGTTTGCAGTGAAATATGCGTTATTTTGAAAAAAGCAAAAAAGTAGTACCAAACTTGGTAGAGAATAAGGTACTTGATATCAACCGTAGGGATTCCGGCTTGCGGTGTCTATGAAAGATGTGCCTGCACTGCAATTTGAGCTTTATTTCGTGAATATATGTTAAATAGTTCGGAAGATATAGACCAAAACAGATTATAATACGCAACAATTAGTAACAATTCAATATGTACATATTGACATATGATATATTGTCAGAAGGTTGCTAACCGACAGTTTTACGTAAAATAAAAAAATATAAGAAAAGTGAATAACTCAGTGGTAATTGGAATCAATTTTTGACAGAAAGTGAGCGTCATGTGATCTCATTGAAAAGGTAAGGTTTAAAGTCGTTCATGTATTATATATCTTGCTTACTTCATCATTTTATATATTTTTTCTGCTAATTTGTGCCTTTCGTATCTATCCTGATGTGTTGAATATGAAAATAGCATATTTTGTTCTGACATCGAAATATATATACAATGTGCAGCAAAATTAACCGCTGCAGAAGACAAGATAATATTTCGTTTTCAGGAAAATATAAACGTTTTCTATAATTAGGGTATTTTCTCTTTGCGTTACGTAAAAGTACACATATTTGAACTTCGGGTGTCATATGCAAGCAACATAGTGGTGTGTCAGGAAAGGGATTTGCAGTTTTATTTTGAAAAAAGACAAAAGTAGTACCAAAAATGGTAAAGAATAAAGTACTTGATATCAACCATAGGGATCCCGGTTTGGGACCTCTATGAAAGATGTGCCTGCACTGCAGTTTGAGACTTATTTCGTGAAAATATGTTAAATAGTTCGGAAGATATAGATCAAAACAGATTGTAATACACAACAATTCGTAACAATTCAATATGTAAGTATCGACATATGATATATTGTCAGAAGGTTGCCAACCAATATTTTTACGTGAAATAAGAAAATTATAAGGAAAGTGAATAACTCAGTGGTAATTCGAATCAATTTTTGACAGAAAGTGTGCGTCACGTGATCTCATCGAAAAGGTAAGGGTTAAAGTCGTTCATGTAGAATATATCTTACTACCTTCATCATTTTATAATTTTTCTGCTAATTTGTGCCTTTCGTGTCTATCCTGATGTGTAGAATGTGAAAACAGCATATTTTGTTCTGACATCGAAATATATATACAGGGTGCAGCAAAATTAACCGTTGCAGAAGACAAGATAATATTTCGTTTTCAGGAAAATATAAACGTTTTCTATAATTAGCGTATTTTCTCTTTGTGTTACGTAAAAATACACATATTTGAACTTCGGGTGTCATATGCAAGCAACATAGTGGTGTGTCAGGGTAAAGGTTTGCAGTGAAATATGCGTTATTTTGAAAAAAACACAAAAGTAGTACCAAAAATGGTAAAAAATAAAGTACTTGATATCAACCTTAGGGATCCCGGATTGGGACCTCTATGATAGATGTGCCTGCACTGCAGTTTGAGCTTTATTTCGTGAAAATATGTTAAATAGTTCGGAAGATATAGATCAAAACAGATTGTAATACACAACAATTCGTAACAATTCAATATGTAAGTATTGACATATGATATATTGTCAGAAGGTTGCCAACCAACAGTTTTACGTGAAATAAGAAAATTATAAGAAAAGTGAATATCTCAGTGGTAATTGGAATCAATTTTTGACAGAAGGTGTGCGTCACGTGTTCTCATCGAAAAGGTAAGGGTTAAAGTCGTTCATGTGGGATATATCTTAAGACCTTCATCATTTTATAATTTTTCTGCTAATTTGTGCCTTTCGTATCTATCCTGATGTGTAGAATGTGAAAACAGCATATTTTGTTCTGACATCGAAATATATATACAGGGTGCAGCAAAATTAACCGTTGCAGAAGACAAGATAATATTTCGTTTTCAGGAAAATATAAACGTTTTCTATAATTAGGGTATTTTCTCTTTGTGTTACGCAAAAGTACACATATTTGAACTTCGGGTGTCATATGCAAGCAACATAGTGGTGTGTCAGGGAAGGGGTTTGCAGTGAAATATGCGTTATTTTGAAAAAAACAAAATAGTAGTACCAAACATAGTAGAGAATAAGGTACTTGATATCAACCATAGGGATCCCGGTTTGGGACATCTATGATAGATGTGCCTGCACTGCAGTTTGAGCTTTATTTCGTGAAAATATGTTAAATAGTTATGAAGATATAAACAAAAACAGATTATAATACACAACAATTCGTAACAATTCAATATGTAACTATTGACATATGATATATTGTCAGAAGGTTGCCAACCAACAGTTTTACGTGAAATAAGAAAATTATAAGAAAAGTGAATAACTGATTGGTAATTCGAATCAATTTGTGACAGAAGGTGCGCGTCATGTGATCTCATTGAAAAGGTCAGGGTTAAAGTCGTTCTTGTAGGATATATCTTACTACCTTCATCATTTTATAATTTTTCTGCTAATTTGTGCCTTTCGTATCTATCCTGATGTGTTGAATATGAAAACAGCATATTTTGTTCTGACATCGAAATATATATATAGGGTGCAGCAAAATTTACCGCTGCAGAAGACAAGATAATATTTCGTTTTCTGGAAAATATAAACGTTTTCTATAATTAGGGTATTTTCTCTTTGTGTTACGTAAAAATACACATATTTGAACTTCGGGTGTCATATACAAGCAACATAGTGGGGTGTCAGGGTAAGGGTTTGCAGTGAAATATGCGTTATTTTGAAAAAAGCAAAAAAGTAGTACCAAACTTGGTAGAGAATAAGGTACTTGATATCAACCGTAGGGATTCCGGCTTGCGGTGTCTATGAAAGATGTGCCTGCACTGCAATTTGAGCTTTATTTCGTGAAAATATGTTAAATAGTTCGGAAGATATAGACCAAAACAGATTATAATACGCAACAATTAGTAACAATTCAATATGTACATATTGACATATGATATATTGTCAGAAGGTTGCTAACCGACAGTTTTACGTAAAATAAAAAAATATAAGAAAAGTGAATAACTCAGTGGTAATTGGAATCAATTTTTGACAGAAAGTGAGCGTCATGTGATCTCATTGAAAAGGTAAGGTTTAAAGTCGTTCATGTATTATATATCTTGCTTACTTCATCATTTTATATATTTTTTTCTGCTAATTTGTGCCTTTCGTATCTATCCTGATGTGTTGAATATGAAAATAGCATATTTTGTTCTGACATCGAAATATATATACAATGTGCAGCAAAATTAACCGCTGCAGAAGACAAGATAATATTTCGTTTTCAGGAAAATATAAACGTTTTCTATAATTAGGGTATTTTCTCTTTGCGTTACGTAAAAGTACACATATTTGAACTTCGGGTGTCATATGCAAGCAACATAGTGGTGTGTCAGGAAAGGGATTTGCAGTTTTATTTTGAAAAAAGACAAAAGTAGTACCAAAAATGGTAAAGAATAAAGTACTTGATATCAACCATAGGGATCCCGGTTTGGGACCTCTATGAAAGATGTGCCTGCACTGCAGTTTGAGATTTATTTCGTGAAAATATGTTAAATAGTTCGGAAGATATAGATCAAAACAGATTGTAATACACAACAATTCGTAACAATTCAATATGTAAGTATCGACATATGATATATTGTCAGAAGGTTGCCAACCAATATTTTTACGTGAAATAAGAAAATTATAAGAAAAGTGAATAACTCAGTGGTAATTCGAATCAATTTTTGACAGAAAGTGAGCGTCATGTGATCTCATTGAAAAGGTAAGGTTTAAAGTCGTTCATGTATTATATATCTTGCTTACTTCATCATTTTATATATTTTTTCTGCTAATTTGTGCCTTTCGTATCTATCCTGATGTGTTGAATATGAAAATAGCATATTTTGTTCTGACATCGAAATATATATACAATGTGCAGCAAAATTAACCGCTGCAGAAGACAAGATAATATTTCGTTTTCAGGAAAATATAAACGTTTTCTATAATTAGGGTATTTTCTCTTTGCGTTACGTAAAAGTACACATATTTGAACTTCGGGTGTCATATGCAAGCAACATAGTGGTGTGTCAGGAAAGGGATTTGCAGTTTTATTTTGAAAAAAGACAAAAGTAGTACCAAAAATGGTAAAGAATAAAGTACTTGATATCAACCATAGGGATCCCGCTTTGGGTCCTCTATGAAAGATGTGCCTGCTCTGCAGTTTGAGCTTTATTTTGTGAAAATATGTTAAATAGTTATGAAGATATAGACCAAAACAGTTTATAATACGCAACAATTAGTAACAATTCAATATGTACATATTGACATATGATATATTGTTAGAAGGTTGCTAACCAACAGTTTTACGTGAAATAAGAAAATTATAAGAAAAGTGAATAACTCAGTGGTAAATGGAATCAATTTTTGACAGAAGGTGTGCGTCACGTGTTCTCATCGAAAAGGTAAGGGTTAAAGTCGTTCATGTAGGATATATCTTACTACCTTCATCATTTTATAATTTTTCTGCTTATTTGTGCCTTTCGTATCTATCCTGATGTGCAGAATATGAAAACAGCATATTTTGTTCTGACATCGAAATATATATATACAGGGTGCAGCAAAATTAACCGTTGCATAAGGCAAGATGATATTTCGTTTTCGGGAAAATATAAACGTTTTCTATAATTAGGGTATTTTCTCTTTGTGTTACGTAAAAATACACATATTTGAACTTCGGGTGTCATATGCAAGCAACATAGTGGTGTGTCAGGGTAAGGGTTTGCAGTGAAATATGCGTTATTTTGAAAAAAACACAAAAGTAGTACCAAAAATGGTAAAAAATAAAGTACTTGATATCAACCTTAGGGATGCCGGTTTGGGATCTCTATGAAAGATGTGCCTGCTCTGCAGTTTGAGCTTTATTTCGTGAAAATACGTTAAATAGTTATGAAGATATAAACCAAAACAGATTATAATACACAACAATTCGTAACAATTCAATATGTAACTATTGACATATGATATATTGTCAGAAGGTTGCCAACCAACAGTTTTACGTGAAATAAGAAATTTATAAGAAAAGTGAATAACTGATTGGTAATTCGAATCAATTTGTGACAGAAGGTGCGCGTCATGTGATCTCATTGAAAACGTAAGGGTTAAAGTCGTGTTTGTAGGATATATCTTACTACCTTCATCATTTTATAATTTTTCTGCTAATTTGTGCCTTTCGTATCTATCCTGATGTGTTGAATATGAAAACAGCATATTTTGTTCTGACATCGAAATATATATATAGGGTGCAGCAAAATTTACCGCTGCAGAAGACAAGATAATATTTCGTTTTCTGGAAAATATAAACGTTTTCTATAATTAGGGTAATTCTCTTTGTGTTACGTAAAAATACACATATTTGAACTTCGGGTGTCATATACAAGCAACATAGTGGTGTGTCAGGGTAAGGGTTTGCAGTGAAATATGCGTTATTTTGAAAAAAGCAAAAAAGTAGTACCAAACTTGGTAGAGAATAAGGTACTTGATATCAACCGTAGGGATTCCGGCTTGCGGTGTCTATGAAAGATGTGCCTGCACTGCAATTTGAGCTTTATTTCGTGAAAATATGTTAAATAGTTCGGAAGATATAGACCAAAACAGATTATAATACGCAACAATTAGTAACAATTCAATATGTACATATTGACATATGATATATTGTCAGAAGGTTGCTAACCGACAGTTTTACGTAAAATAAAAAAATATAAGAAAAGTGAATAACTCAGTGGTAATTGGAATCAATTTTTGACAGAAAGTGAGCGTCATGTGATCTCATTGAAAAGGTAAGGTTTAAAGTCGTTCATGTATTATATATCTTGCTTACTTCATCATTTTATATATTTTTTCTGCTAATTTGTGCCTTTCGTATCTATCCTGATGTGTTGAATATGAAAATAGCATATTTTGTTCTGACATCGAAATATATATACAATGTGCAGCAAAATTCACCGCTGCAGAAGACAAGATAATATTTCGTTTTCAGGAAAATATAAACGTTTTCTATAATTAGGGTATTTTCTCTTTGCGTTACGTAAAAGTACACATATTTGAACTTCGGGTGTCATATGCAAGCAACATAGTGGTGTGTCAGGAAAGGGATTTGCAGTTTTATTTTGAAAAAAGACAAAAGTAGTACCAAAAATGGTAAAGAATAAAGTACTTGATATCAACCATAGGGATCCCGGTTTGGGACCTCTATGAAAGATGTGCCTGCACTGCAGTTTGAGATTTATTTCGTGAAAATATGTTAAATAGTTCGGAAGATATAGATCAAAACAGATTGTAATACACAACAATTCGTAACAATTCAATATGTAAGTATCGACATATGATATATTGTCAGAAGGTTGCCAACCAATATTTTTACGTGAAATAAGAAAATTATAAGAAAAGTGAATAACTCAGTGGTAATTCGAATCAATTTTTGACAGAAAGTGTGCGTCACGTGATCTCATCGAAAAGGTAAGGGTTAAAGTCGTTCATGTAGAATATATCTTACTACCTTCATCATTTTATAATTTTTCTGCTAATTTGTGCCTTTCGTGTCTATCCTGATGTGTAGAATGTGAAAACAGCATATTTTGTTCTGACATCGAAATATATATACAGGGTGCAGCAAAATTAACCGTTGCAGAAGACAAGATAATATTTCGTTTTCAGGAAAATATAAACGTTTTCTATAATTAGCGTATTTTCTCTTTGTGTTACGTAAAAATACACATATTTGAACTTCGGGTGTCATATGCAAGCAACATAGTGGTGTGTCAGCGTAAAGGTTTGCAGTGAAATATGCGTTATTTTGAAAAAAACACAAAAGTAGTACCAAAAATGGTAAAAAATAAAGTACTTGATATCAACCTTAGGGATCCCGGATTGGGACCTCTATGATAGATGTGCCTGCACTGCAGTTTGAGCTTTATTTCGTGAAAATATGTTAAATAGTTCGGAAGATATAGATCAAAACAGATTGTAATACACAACAATTCGTAACAATTCAATATGTAAGTATTGACATATGATATATTGTCAGAAGGTTGCCAACCAACAGTTTTACGTGAAATAAGAAAATTATAAGAAAAGTGAATATCTCAGTGGTAATTGGAATCAATTTTTGACAGAAGGTGTGCGTCACGTGTTCTCATCGAAAAGGTAAGGGTTAAAGTCGTTCATGTGGGATATATCTTAAGACCTTCATCATTTTATAATTTTTCTGCTAATTTGTGCCTTTCGTATCTATCCTGATGTGTAGAATGTGAAAACAGCATATTTTGTTCTGACATCGAAATATATATACAGGGTGCAGCAAAATTAACCGTTGCAGAAGACAAGATAATATTTCGTTTTCAGGAAAATATAAACGTTTTCTATAATTAGGGTATTTTCTCTTTGTGTTACGCAAAAGTACACATATTTGAACTTCGGGTGTCATATGCAAGCAACATAGTGGTGTGTCAGGGAAGGGGTTTGCAGTGAAATATGCGTTATTTTGAAAAAAACAAAATAGTAGTACCAAACATAGTAGAGAATAAGGTACTTGATATCAACCATAGGGATCCCGGTTTGGGACATCTATGATAGATGTGCCTGCACTGCAGTTTGAGCTTTATTTCGTGAAAATATGTTAAATAGTTATGAAGATATAAACAAAAACAGATTATAATACACAACAATTCGTAACAATTCAATATGTAACTATTGACATATGATATATTGTCAGAAGGTTGCCAACCAACAGTTTTACGTGAAATAAGAAAATTATAAGAAAAGTGAATAACTGATTGGTAATTCGAATCAATTTGTGACAGAAGGTGCGCGTCATGTGATCTCATTGAAAAGGTCAGGGTTAAAGTCGTTCTTGTAGGATATATCTTACTACCTTCATCATTTTATAATTTTTCTGCTAATTTGTGCCTTTCATATCTATCCTGATGTGTTGAATATGAAAACAGCATATTTTGTTCTGACATCGAAATATATATATAGGGTGCAGCAAAATTTACCGCTGCAGAAGACAAGATAATATTTCGTTTTCTGGAAAATATAAACGTTTTCTATAATTAGGGTATTTTCTCTTTGTGTTACGTAAAAATACACATATTTGAACTTCGGGTGTCATATACAAGCAACATAGTGGTGTGTCAGGGTAAGGGTTTGCAGTGAAATATGCGTTATTTTGAAAAAAGCAAAAAAGTAGTACCAAACTTGGTAGAGAATAAGGTACTTGATATCAACCGTAGGGATTCCGGCTTGCGGTGTCTATGAAAGATGTGCCTGCACTGCAATTTGAGCTTTATTTCGTGAAAATATGTTAAATAGTTCGGAAGATATAGACCAAAACAGATTATAATACGCAACAATTAGTAACAATTCAATATGTACATATTGACATATGATATATTGTCAGAAGGTTGCTAACCGACAGTTTTACGTAAAATAAAAAAATATAAGAAAAGTGAATAACTCAGTGGTAATTGGAATCAATTTTTGACAGAAAGTGAGCGTCATGTGATCTCATTGAAAAGGTAAGGTTTAAAGTCGTTCATGTATTATATATCTTGCTTACTTCATCATTTTATATATTTTTTTCTGCTAATTTGTGCCTTTCTTATCTATCTATCCTGATGTGTTGAATATGAAAATAGCATATTTTGTTCTGACATCGAAATATATATACAATGTGCAGCAAAATTAACCGCTGCAGAAGACAAGATAATATTTCGTTTTCAGGAAAATATAAACGTTTTCTATAATTAGGGTATTTTCTCTTTGCGTTACGTAAAAGTACACATATTTGAACTTCGGGTGTCATATGCAAGCAACATAGTGGTGTGTCAGGAAAGGGATTTGCAGTTTTATTTTGAAAAAAGACAAAAGTAGTACCAAAAATGGTAAAGAATAAAGTACTTGATATCAACCATAGGGATCCCGGTTTGGGACCTCTATGAAAGATGTGCCTGCACTGCAGTTTGAGATTTATTTCGTGAAAATATGTTAAATAGTTCGGAAGATATAGATCAAAACAGATTGTAATACACAACAATTCGTAACAATTCAATATGTAAGTATCGACATATGATATATTGTCAGAAGGTTGCCAACCAATATTTTTACGTGAAATAAGAAAATTATAAGAAAAGTGAATAACTCAGTGGTAATTCGAATCAATTTTTGACAGAAAGTGAGCGTCATGTGATCTCATTGAAAAGGTAAGGTTTAAAGTCGTTCATGTATTATATATCTTGCTTACTTCATCATTTTATATATTTTTTCTGCTAATTTGTGCCTTTCGTATCTATCCTGATGTGTTGAATATGAAAATAGCATATTTTGTTCTGACATCGAAATATATATACAATGTGCAGCAAAATTAACCGCTGCAGAAGACAAGATAATATTTCGTTTTCAGGAAAATATAAACGTTTTCTATAATTAGGGTATTTTCTCTTTGCGTTACGTAAAAGTACACATATTTGAACTTCGGGTGTCATATGCAAGCAACATAGTGGTGTGTCAGGAAAGGGATTTGCAGTTTTATTTTGAAAAAAGACAAAAGTAGTACCAAAAATGGTAAAGAATAAAGTACTTGATATCAACCATAGGGATCCCGCTTTGGGTCCTCTATGAAAGATGTGCCTGCTCTGCAGTTTGAGCTTTATTTTGTGAAAATATGTTAAATAGTTATGAAGATATAGACCAAAACAGTTTATAATACGCAACAATTAGTAACAATTCAATATGTACATATTGACATATGATATATTGTTAGAAGGTTGCTAACCAACAGTTTTACGTGAAATAAGAAAATTATAAGAAAAGTGAATAACTCAGTGGTAAATGGAATCAATTTTTGACAGAAGGTGTGCGTCACGTGTTCTCATCGAAAAGGTAAGGGTTAAAGTCGTTCATGTAGGATATATCTTACTACCTTCATCATTTTATAATTTTTCTGCTTATTTGTGCCTTTCGTATCTATCCTGATGTGCAGAATATGAAAACAGCATATTTTGTTCTGACATCGAAATATATATATACAGGGTGCAGCAAAATTAACCGTTGCATAAGGCAAGATGATATTTCGTTTTCGGGAAAATATAAACGTTTTCTATAATTAGGGTATTTTCTCTTTGTGTTACGTAAAAATACACATATTTGAACTTCGGGTGTCATATGCAAGCAACATAGTGGTGTGTCAGGGTAAGGGTTTGCAGTGAAATATGCGTTATTTTGAAAAAAACACAAAAGTAGTACCAAAAATGGTAAAAAATAAAGTACTTGATATCAACCTTAGGGATGCCGGTTTGGGATCTCTATGAAAG
Organism: Thermobia domestica; assembly: GCF_964235325.1. Classification (NCBI taxonomy): domain Eukaryota; kingdom Metazoa; phylum Arthropoda; class Insecta; order Zygentoma; family Lepismatidae; genus Thermobia; species Thermobia domestica. The sequence continues at coordinate 94,066 of NW_027656198.1, read as the reverse complement.
ATGTGCCTGCTCTGCAGTTTGAGCTTTATTTCGTGAAAATACGTTAAATAGTTATGAAGATATAAACCAAAACAGATTATAATACACAACAATTCGTAACAATTCAATATGTAACTATTGACATATGATATATTGTCAGAAGGTTGCCAACCAACAGTTTTACGTGAAATAAGAAAATTATAAGAAAAGTGAATAACTGATTGGTAATTCGAATCAATTTGTGACAGAAGGTGCGCGTCATGTGATCTCATTGAAAACGTAAGGGTTAAAGTCGTTTTTGTAGGATATATCTTACTACCTTCATCATTTTATAATTTTTCTGCTAATTTGTGCCTTTCGTATCTATCCTGATGTGTTGAATATGAAAACAGCATATTTTGTTCTGACATCGAAATATATATATAGGGTGCAGCAAAATTTACCGCTGCAGAAGACAAGATAATATTTCGTTTTCTGGAAAATATAAACGTTTTCTATAATTAGGGTAATTCTCTTTGTGTTACGTAAAAATACACATATTTGAACTTCGGGTGTCATATACAAGCAACATAGTGGTGTGTCAGGGTAAGGGTTTGCAGTGAAATATGCGTTATTTTGAAAAAAGCAAAAAAGTAGTACCAAACTTGGTAGAGAATAAGGTACTTGATATCAACCGTAGGGATTCCGGCTTGCGGTGTCTATGAAAGATGTGCCTGCACTGCAATTTGAGCTTTATTTCGTGAAAATATGTTAAATAGTTCGGAAGATATAGACCAAAACAGATTATAATACGCAACAATTAGTAACAATTCAATATGTACATATTGACATATGATATATTGTCAGAAGGTTGCTAACCGACAGTTTTACGTAAAATAAAAAAATATAAGAAAAGTGAATAACTCAGTGGTAATTGGAATCAATTTTTGACAGAAAGTGAGCGTCATGTGATCTCATTGAAAAGGTAAGGTTTAAAGTCGTTCATGTATTATATATCTTGCTTACTTCATCATTTTATATATTTTTTCTGCTAATTTGTGCCTTTCGTATCTATCCTGATGTGTTGAATATGAAAATAGCATATTTTGTTCTGACATCGAAATATATATACAATGTGCAGCAAAATTCACCGCTGCAGAAGACAAGATAATATTTCGTTTTCAGGAAAATATAAACGTTTTCTATAATTAGGGTATTTTCTCTTTGCGTTACGTAAAAGTACACATATTTGAACTTCGGGTGTCATATGCAAGCAACATAGTGGTGTGTCAGGAAAGGGATTTGCAGTTTTATTTTGAAAAAAGACAAAAGTAGTACCAAAAATGGTAAAGAATAAAGTACTTGATATCAACCATAGGGATCCCGGTTTGGGACCTCTATGAAAGATGTGCCTGCACTGCAGTTTGAGATTTATTTCGTGAAAATATGTTAAATAGTTCGGAAGATATAGATCAAAACAGATTGTAATACACAACAATTCGTAACAATTCAATATGTAAGTATCGACATATGATATATTGTCAGAAGGTTGCCAACCAATATTTTTACGTGAAATAAGAAAATTATAAGAAAAGTGAATAACTCAGTGGTAATTCGAATCAATTTTTGACAGAAAGTGTGCGTCACGTGATCTCATCGAAAAGGTAAGGGTTAAAGTCGTTCATGTAGAATATATCTTACTACCTTCATCATTTTATAATTTTTCTGCTAATTTGTGCCTTTCGTGTCTATCCTGATGTGTAGAATGTGAAAACAGCATATTTTGTTCTGACATCGAAATATATATACAGGGTGCAGCAAAATTAACCGTTGCAGAAGACAAGATAATATTTCGTTTTCAGGAAAATATAAACGTTTTCTATAATTAGCGTATTTTCTCTTTGTGTTACGTAAAAATACACATATTTGAACTTCGGGTGTCATATGCAAGCAACATAGTGGTGTGTCAGGGTAAAGGTTTGCAGTGAAATATGCGTTATTTTGAAAAAAACACAAAAGTAGTACCAAAAATGGTAAAAAATAAAGTACTTGATATCAACCTTAGGGATCCCGGATTGGGACCTCTATGATAGATGTGCCTGCACTGCAGTTTGAGCTTTATTTCGTGAAAATATGTTAAATAGTTCGGAAGATATAGATCAAAACAGATTGTAATACACAACAATTCGTAACAATTCAATATGTAAGTATTGACATATGATATATTGTCAGAAGGTTGCCAACCAACAGTTTTACGTGAAATAAGAAAATTATAAGAAAAGTGAATATCTCAGTGGTAATTGGAATCAATTTTTGACAGAAGGTGTGCGTCACGTGTTCTCATCGAAAAGGTAAGGGTTAAAGTCGTTCATGTGGGATATATCTTAAGACCTTCATCATTTTATAATTTTTCTGCTAATTTGTGCCTTTCGTATCTATCCTGATGTGTAGAATGTGAAAACAGCATATTTTGTTCTGACATCGAAATATATATACAGGGTGCAGCAAAATTAACCGTTGCAGAAGACAAGATAATATTTCGTTTTCAGGAAAATATAAACGTTTTCTATAATTAGGGTATTTTCTCTTTGTGTTACGCAAAAGTACACATATTTGAACTTCGGGTGTCATATGCAAGCAACATAGTGGTGTGTCAGGGAAGGGGTTTGCAGTGAAATATGCGTTATTTTGAAAAAAACAAAATAGTAGTACCAAACATAGTAGAGAATAAGGTACTTGATATCAACCATAGGGATCCCGGTTTGGGACATCTATGATAGATGTGCCTGCACTGCAGTTTGAGCTTTATTTCGTGAAAATATGTTAAATAGTTATGAAGATATAAACAAAAACAGATTATAATACACAACAATTCGTAACAATTCAATATGTAACTATTGACATATGATATATTGTCAGAAGGTTGCCAACCAACAGTTTTACGTGAAATAAGAAAATTATAAGAAAAGTGAATAACTGATTGGTAATTCGAATCAATTTGTGACAGAAGGTGCGCGTCATGTGATCTCATTGAAAAGGTCAGGGTTAAAGTCGTTCTTGTAGGATATATCTTACTACCTTCATCATTTTATAATTTTTCTGCTAATTTGTGCCTTTCGTATCTATCCTGATGTGTTGAATATGAAAACAGCATATTTTGTTCTGACATCGAAATATATATATAGGGTGCAGCAAAATTTACCGCTGCAGAAGACAAGATAATATTTCGTTTTCTGGAAAATATAAACGTTTTCTATAATTAGGGTATTTTCTCTTTGTGTTACGTAAAAATACACATATTTGAACTTCGGGTGTCATATACAAGCAACATAGTGGTGTGTCAGAGTAAGGGTTTGCAGTGAAATATGCGTTATTTTGAAAAAAGAAAAAAGTAGTACCAAACTTGGTAGAGAATAAGGTACTTGATATCAACCGTAGGGATTCCGGCTTGCGGTGTCTATGAAAGATGTGCCTGCACTGCAATTTGAGCTTTATTTCGTGAAAATATGTTAAATAGTTCGGAAGATATAGACCAAAACAGATTATAATACGCAACAATTAGTAACAATTCAATATGTACATATTGACATATGATATATTGTCAGAAGGTTGCTAACCGATAGTTTTACGTAAAATAAAAAAAATATAAGAAAAGTGAATAACTCAGTGGTAATTGGAATCAATTTTTGACAGAAAGTGAGCGTCATGTGATCTCATTGAAAAGGTAAGGTTTAAAGTCGTTCATGTATTATATATCTTGCTTACTTCATCATTTTATATATTTTTTCTGCTAATTTGTGCCTTTCGTATCTATCCTGATGTGTTGAATATGAAAATAGCATATTTTGTTCTGACATCGAAATATATATACAATGTGCAGCAAAATTAACCGCTGCAGAAGACAAGATAATATTTCGTTTTCAGGAAAATATAAACGTTTTCTATAATTAGGGTATTTTCTCTTTGCGTTACGTAAAAGTACACATATTTGAACTTCGGGTGTCATATGCAAGCAACATAGTGGTGTGTCAGGAAAGGGATTTGCAGTTTTATTTTGAAAAAAGACAAAAGTAGTACCAAAAATGGTAAAGAATAAAGTACTTGATATCAACCATAGGGATCCCGGTTTGGGACCTCTATGAAAGATGTGCCTGCACTGCAGTTTGAGATTTATTTCGTGAAAATATGTTAAATAGTTCGGAAGATATAGATCAAAACAGATTGTAATACACAACAATTCGTAACAATTCAATATGTAAGTATCGACATATGATATATTGTCAGAAGGTTGCCAACCAATATTTTTACGTGAAATAAGAAAATTATAAGAAAAGTGAATAACTCAGTGGTAATTCGAATCAATTTTTGACAGAAAGTGTGCGTCACGTTATCTCATCGAAAAGGTAAGGGTTAAAGTCGTTCATGTAGGATATATCTTACTACCTTCATCATTTTATAATTTTTCTGCTTATTTGTGCCTTTCGTATCTATCCTGATGTGTTGAATATGAAAATAGCATATTTTGTTCTGACATCGAAATATATATACAATGTGCAGCAAAATTAACCGCTGCAGAAGACAAGATAATATTTCGTTTTCAGGAAAATATAAACGTTTTCTATAATTAGGGTATTTTCTCTTTGCGTTACGTAAAAGTACACATATTTGAACTTCGGGTGTCATATGCAAGCAACATAGTGGTGTGTCAGGAAAGGGATTTGCAGTTTTATTTTGAAAAAAGACAAAAGTAGTACCAAAAATGGTAAAGAATAAAGTACTTGATATCAACCATAGGGATCCCGGTTTGGGACCTCTATGAAAGATGTGCCTGCACTGCAGTTTGAGATTTATTTCGTGAAAATATGTCAAATAGTTCGGAAGATATAGATCAAAACAGATTGTAATACACAACAATTCGTAACAATTCAATATGTAAGTATCGACATATGATATATTGTCAGAAGGTTGCCAACCAACAGTTTTACGTGAAATAAGAAAATTATAAGAAAAGTGAATAACTGATTGGTAATTCGAATCAATTTGTGACAGAAGGTGCGCGTCATGTGATCTCATTGAAAAGGTCAGGGTTAAAGTCGTTCTTGTAGGATATATCTTACTACCTTCATCATTTTATAATTTTTCTGCTAATTTGTGCCTTTCGTATCTATCCTGATGTGTTGAATATGAAAACAGCATATTTTGTTCTGACATCGAAATATATATATAGGGTGCAGCAAAATTTACCGCTGCAGAAGACAAGATAATAATACGTTTTCTGGAAAATATAAACGTTTTCTATAATTAGGGTATTTTCTCTTTGTGTTACGTAAAAATACACATATTTGAACTTCGGGTGTCATATACAAGCAACATAGTGGTGTGTCAGGGTAAGGGTTTGCAGTGAAATATGCGTTATTTTGAAAAAAGAAAAAAGTAGTACCAAACTTGGTAGAGAATAAGGTACTTGATATCAACCGTAGGGATTCCGGCTTGCGGTATCTATGAAAGATGTGCCTGCACTGCAATTTGAGCTTTATTTCGTGAAAATATGTTAAATAGTTCGGAAGATATAGACCAAAACAGATTATAATACGCAACAATTAGTAACAATTCAATATGTACATATTGACATATGATATATTGTCAGAAGGTTGCTAACCGATAGTTTTACGTAAAATAAAAAAAATATAAGAAAAGTGAATAACTCAGTGGTAATTGGAATCAATTTTTGACAGAAAGTGAGCGTCATGTGATCTCATTGAAAAGGTAAGGTTTAAAGTCGTTCATGTATTATATATCTTGCTTACTTCATCATTTTATATATTTTTTCTGCTAATTTGTGCCTTTCGTATCTATCCTGATGTGTTGAATATGAAAATAGCATATTTTGTTCTGACATCGAAATATATATACAATGTGCAGCAAAATTAACCGCTGCAGAAGACAAGATAATATTTCGTTTTCAGGAAAATATAAACGTTTTCTATAATTAGGGTATTTTCTCTTTGCGTTACGTAAAAGTACACATATTTGAACTTCGGGTGTCATATGCAAGCAACATAGTGGTGTGTCAGGAAAGGGATTTGCAGTTTTATTTTGAAAAAAGACAAAAGTAGTACCAAAAATGGTAAAGAATAAAGTACTTGATATCAACCATAGGGATCCCGGTTTGGGACCTCTATGAAAGATGTGCCTGCACTGCAGTTTGAGATTTATTTCGTGAAAATATGTTAAATAGTTCGGAAGATATAGATCAAAACAGATTGTAATACACAACAATTCGTAACAATTCAATATGTAAGTATCGACATATGATATATTGTCAGAAGGTTGCCAACCAATATTTTTACGTGAAATAAGAAAATTATAAGAAAAGTGAATAACTCAGTGGTAATTCGAATCAATTTTTGACAGAAAGTGTGCGTCACGTTATCTCATCGAAAAGGTAAGGGTTAAAGTCGTTCATGTAGAATATATCTTACTACCTTCATCATTTTATAATTTTTCTGCTAATTTGTGCCTTTCGTGTCTATCCTGATGTGTAGAATGTGAAAACAGCATATTTTGTTCTGACATCGAAATATATATATACAGGGTGCAGCAAAATTAACCGTTGCATAAGGCAAGATGATATTTCGTTTTCGGGAAAATATAAACGTTTTCTATAATTAGGGTATTTTCTCTTTGTGTTACGTAAAAATACACATATTTGAACTTCGGGTGTCATATGCAAGCAACATAGTGGTGTGTCAGGGTAAGGGTTTGCAGTGAAATATGCGTTATTTTGAAAAAAACACAAAAGTAGTACCAAAAATGGTAAAAAATAAAGTACTTGATATCAACCATAGGGATCCCGCTTTGGGTCCTCTATGAAAGATGTGCCTGCTCTGCAGTTTGAGCTTTATTTCGTGAAAATATGTTAAATAGTTATGAAGATATAGACCAAAACAGTTTATAATACGCAACAATTAGTAACAATTCAATATGTACATATTGACATATGATATATTGTTAGAAGGTTGCTAACCAACAGTTTTACGTGAAATAAGAAAATTATAAGAAAAGTGAATAACTCAGTGGTAAATGGAATCAATTTTTGACAGAAGGTATGCGTCACGTGTTCTCATCGAAAAGGTAAGGGTTAAAGTCGTTCATGTAGGATATATCTTACTACCTTCATCATTTTATAATTTTTCTGCTAATTTGTGCCTTTCGTGTCTATCCTGATGTGTAGAATGTGAAAACAGCATATTTTGTTCTGACATCGAAATATATATATACAGGGTGCAGCAAAATTAACCGTTGCATAAGGCAAGATGATATTTCGTTTTCGGGAAAATATAAACGTTTTCTATAATTGGGGTATTTTCTCTTTGTGTTACGTAAAAATACACATATTTGAACTTCGGGTGTCATATGCAAGCAACATAGTGGTGTGTCAGGGTAAGGGTTTGCAGTGAAATATGCGTTATTTTGAAAAAAACACAAAAGTAGTACCAAAAATGGTAAAAAATAAAGTACTTGATATCAACCATAGGGATCCCGCTTTGGGTCCTCTATGAAAGATGTGCCTGCTCTGCAGTTTGAGCTTTATTTTGTGAAAATATGTTAAATAGTTATGAAGATATAGAACAAAACAGTTTATAATACGCAACAATTAGTAACAATTCAATATGTACATATTGACATATGATATATTGTTAGAAGGTTGCTAACCAACAGTTTTACGTGAAATAAGAAAATTATAAGAAAAGTGAATAACTCAGTGGTAAATGGAATCAATTTTTGACAGAAGGTGTGCGTCACGTGTTCTCATCGAAAAGGTAAGGGTTAAAGTCGTTCATGTAGGATATATCTTACTACCTTCATCATTTTATAATTTTTCTGCTTATTTGTGCCTTTCGTATCTATCCTGATGTGTTGAATATGAAAATAGCATATTTTGTTCTGACATCGAAATATATATACAATGTGCAGCAAAATTAACCGCTGCAGAAGACAAGATAATATTTCGTTTTCAGGAAAATATAAACGTTTTCTATAATTAGGGTATTTTCTCTTTGCGTTACGTAAAAGTACACATATTTGAACTTCGGGTGTCATATGCAAGCAACATAGTGGTGTGTCAGGAAAGGGATTTGCAGTTTTATTTTGAAAAAAGACAAAAGTAGTACCAAAAATGGTAAAGAATAAAGTACTTGATATCAACCATAGGGATCCCGGTTTGGGACCTCTATGAAAGATGTGCCTGCACTGCAGTTTGAGATTTATTTCGTGAAAATATGTCAAATAGTTCGGAAGATATAGATCAAAACAGATTGTAATACACAACAATTCGTAACAATTCAATATGTAAGTATCGACATATGATATATTGTCAGAAGGTTGCCAACCAACAGTTTTACGTGAAATAAGAAAATTATAAGAAAAGTGAATAACTGATTGGTAATTCGAATCAATTTGTGACAGAAGGTGCGCGTCATGTGATCTCATTGAAAAGGTCAGGGTTAAAGTCGTTCTTGTAGGATATATCTTACTACCTTCATCATTTTATAATTTTTCTGCTAATTTGTGCCTTTCGTATCTATCCTGATGTGTTGAATATGAAAACAGCATATTTTGTTCTGACATCGAAATATATATATAGGGTGCAGCAAAATTTACCGCTGCAGAAGACAAGATAATAATACGTTTTCTGGAAAATATAAACGTTTTCTATAATTAGGGTATTTTCTCTTTGTGTTACGTAAAAATACACATATTTGAACTTCGGGTGTCATATACAAGCAACATAGTGGTGTGTCAGGGTAAGGGTTTGCAGTGAAATATGCGTTATTTTGAAAAAAGAAAAAAGTAGTACCAAACTTGGTAGAGAATAAGGTACTTGATATCAACCGTAGGGATTCCGGCTTGCGGTGTCTATGAAAGATGTGCCTGCACTGCAATTTGAGCTTTATTTCGTGAAAATATGTTAAATAGTTCGGAAGATATAGACCAAAACAGATTATAATACGCAACAATTAGTAACAATTCAATATGTACATATTGACATATGATATATTGTCAGAAGGTTGCTAACCGATAGTTTTACGTAAAATAAAAAAAATATAAGAAAAGTGAATAACTCAGTGGTAATTGGAATCAATTTTTGACAGAAAGTGAGCGTCATGTGATCTCATTGAAAAGGTAAGGTTTAAAGTCGTTCATGTATTATATATCTTGCTTACTTCATCATTTTATATATTTTTTCTGCTAATTTGTGCCTTTCGTATCTATCCTGATGTGTTGAATATGAAAATAGCATATTTTGTTCTGACATCGAAATATATATACAATGTGCAGCAAAATTAACCGCTGCAGAAGACAAGATAATATTTCGTTTTCAGGAAAATATAAACGTTTTCTATAATTAGGGTATTTTCTCTTTGCGTTACGTAAAAGTACACATATTTGAACTTCGGGTGTCATATGCAAGCAACATAGTGGTGTGTCAGGAAAGGGATTTGCAGTTTTATTTTGAAAAAAGACAAAAGTAGTACCAAAAATGGTAAAGAATAAAGTACTTGATATCAACCATAGGGATCCCGGTTTGGGACCTCTATGAAAGATGTGCCTGCACTGCAGTTTGAGATTTATTTCGTGAAAATATGTTAAATAGTTCGGAAGATATAGATCAAAACAGATTGTAATACACAACAATTCGTAACAATTCAATATGTAAGTATCGACATATGATATATTGTCAGAAGGTTGCCAACCAATATTTTTACGTGAAATAAGAAAATTATAAGAAAAGTGAATAACTCAGTGGTAATTCGAATCAATTTTTGACAGAAAGTGTGCGTCACGTTATCTCATCGAAAAGGTAAGGGTTAAAGTCGTTCATGTAGAATATATCTTACTACCTTCATCATTTTATAATTTTTCTGCTAATTTGTGCCTTTCGTGTCTATCCTGATGTGTAGAATGTGAAAACAGCATATTTTGTTCTGACATCGAAATATATATATACAGGGTGCAGCAAAATTAACCGTTGCATAAGGCAAGATGATATTTCGTTTTCGGGAAAATATAAACGTTTTCTATAATTAGGGTATTTTCTCTTTGTGTTACGTAAAAATACACATATTTGAACTTCGGGTGTCATATGCAAGCAACATAGTGGTGTGTCAGGGTAAGGGTTTGCAGTGAAATATGCGTTATTTTGAAAAAAACACAAAAGTAGTACCAAAAATGGTAAAAAATAAAGTACTTGATATCAACCATAGGGATCCCGCTTTGGGTCCTCTATGAAAGATGTGCCTGCTCTGCAGTTTGAGCTTTATTTCGTGAAAATATGTTAAATAGTTATGAAGATATAGACCAAAACAGTTTATAATACGCAACAATTAGTAACAATTCAATATGTACATATTGACATATGATATATTGTTAGAAGGTTGCTAACCAACAGTTTTACGTGAAATAAGAAAATTATAAGAAAAGTGAATAACTCAGTGGTAAATGGAATCAATTTTTGACAGAAGGTATGCGTCACGTGTTCTCATCGAAAAGGTAAGGGTTAAAGTCGTTCATGTAGGATATATCTTACTACCTTCATCATTTTATAATTTTTCTGCTTATTTGTGCCTTTCGTATCTATCCTGATGTGCAGAATATGAAAACAGCATATTTTGTTCTGACATCGAAATATATATATACAGGGTGCAGCAAAATTAACCGTTGCATAAGGCAAGATGATATTTCGTTTTCGGGAAAATATAAACGTTTTCTATAATTAGGGTATTTTCTCTTTGTGTTACGTAAAAATACACATATTTGAACTTCGGGTGTCATATGCAAGCAACATAGTGGTGTGTCAGGGAAGGGGTTTGCAGTGAAATATGCGTTATTTTGAAAAAAACAAAATAGTAGTACCAAACATAGTAGAGAATAAGGTACTTGATATCAACCATAGGGATCCCGGTTTGGGACATCTATGATAGATGTGCCTGCACTGCAGTTTGAGCTTTATTTCGTGAAAATATGTTAAATAGTTATGAAGATATAAACAAAAACAGATTATAATACACAACAATTCGTAACAATTCAATATGTAACTATTGACATATGATATATTGTCAGAAGGTTGCCAACCAACAGTTTTACGTCAAATAAGAAAATTATAAGAAAAGTGAATAACTGATTGGTAATTCGAATCAATTTGTGACAGAAGGTGCGCGTCATGTGATCTCATTGAAAAGGTCAGGGTTAAAGTCGTTCTTGTAGGATATATCTTACTACCTTCATCATTTTATAATTTTTCTGCTAATTTGTGCCTTTCGTATCTATCCTGATGTGTTGAATATGAAAACAGCATATTTTGTTCTGACATCGAAATATATATATAGGGTGCAGCAAAATTTACCGCTGCAGAAGACAAGATAATATTTCGTTTTCTGGAAAATATAAACGTTTTCTATAATTAGGGTATTTTCTCTTTGTGTTACGTAAAAATACACATATTTGAACTTCGGGTGTCATATACAAGCAACATAGTGGTGTGTCAGGGTAAGGGTTTGCAGTGAAATATGCGTTATTTTGAAAAAAGCAAAAAAGTAGTACCAAACTTGGTAGAGAATAAGGTACTTGATATCAACCGTAGGGATTCCGGCTTGCGGTGTCTATGAAAGATGTGCCTGCACTGCAATTTGAGCTTTATTTCGTGAAAATATGTTAAATAGTTCGGAAGATATAGACCAAAACAGATTATAATACGCAACAATTAGTAACAATTCAATATGTACATATTGACATATGATATATTGTCAGAAGGTTGCTAACCGACAGTTTTACGTAAAATAAAAAAATATAAGAAAAGTGAATAACTCAGTGGTAATTGGAATCAATTTTTGACAGAAAGTGAGCGTCATGTGATCTCATTGAAAAGGTAAGGTTTAAAGTCGTTCATGTATTATATATCTTGCTTACTTCATCATTTTATATATTTTTTCTGCTAATTTGTGCCTTTCGTATCTATCCTGATGTGTTGAATATGAAAATAGCATATTTTGTTCTGACATCGAAATATATATACAATGTGCAGCAAAATTAACCGCTGCAGAAGACAAGATAATATTTCGTTTTCAGGAAAATATAAACGTTTTCTATAATTAGGGTATTTTCTCTTTGCGTTACGTAAAAGTACACATATTTGAACTTCGGGTGTCATATGCAAGCAACATAGTGGTGTGTCAGGAAAGGGATTTGCAGTTTTATTTTGAAAAAAGACAAAAGTAGTACCAAAAATGGTAAAGAATAAAGTACTTGATATCAACCATAGGGATCCCGGTTTGGGACCTCTATGAAAGATGTGCCTGCACTGCAGTTTGAGATTTATTTCGTGAAAATATGTTAAATAGTTCGGAAGATATAGATCAAAACAGATTGTAATACACAACAATTCGTAACAATTCAATATGTAAGTATCGACATATGATATATTGTCAGAAGGTTGCCAACCAATATTTTTACGTGAAATAAGAAAATTATAAGAAAAGTGAATAACTCAGTGGTAATTCGAATCAATTTTTGACAGAAGGTGTGCGTCACGTGTTCTCATCGAAAAGGTAGGGGTTAAAGTCGTTCTTGTCGGATATATCTTACTACCTTCATCATTTTATAATTTTTCTGCTAATTTGTGCCTTTCGTATCTATCCTGATGTGTAGAGTGTGAAAGCAGCATATTTTGTTCTGACATCGAAATATATATATACAGGGTGCAGCAAAATTAATCGTTACATAAGGCAAGATAATATTTCGTTTTCAGGAAAATATAAACGTTTTCTATAATTAGCGTATTTTCTCTTTGTGTTACGTAAAAATACACATATTTGAACTTCGGGTGTAATATGTAAGCAACATAGTGGTGTGTCAAGGAAGGGGTTTGCAGTGAAATATGCGTTATTTTGAAAAAAACAAAAAAGTAGTACCAAAAATGGTAAAGAATAAGGTACTTGATATCAACCATAGGGATGCCGGTTTGGGATCTCTATGAAAGATGTGCCTGCTCTGCAGTTTGAGCTTTATTTCGTGAAAATATGTTAAATAGTTATGAAGATATAGACCAAAACAGTTTATAATACGCAACAATTAGTAACAATTCAATATGTACATATTGACATATGATATATTGTTAGAAGGTTGCTAACCAACAGTTTTACGTGAAATAAGAAAATTATAAGAAAAGTGAATAACTCAGTGGTAAATGGAATCAATTTTTGACAGAAGGTGTGCGTCACGTGTTCTCATCGAAAAGGTAAGGGTTAAAGTCGTTCATGTAGGATATATCTTACTACCTTCATCATTTTATAATTTTTCTGCTTATTTGTGCCTTTCGTATCTATCCTGATGTGCAGAATATGAAAACAGCATATTTTGTTCTGACATCGAAATATATATATACAGGGTGCAGCAAAATTAACCGTTGCATAAGGCAAGATGATATTTCGTTTTCGGGAAAATATAAACGTTTTCTATAATTAGGGTATTTTCTCTTTGTGTTACGTAAAAATACACATATTTGAACTTCGGGTGTCATATGCAAGCAACATAGTGGTGTGTCAGGGTAAGGGTTTGCAGTGAAATATGCGTTATTTTGAAAAAAACACAAAAGTAGTACCAAAAATGGTAAAAAATAAAGTACTTGATATCAATCTTAGGGATGCCGGTTTGGGATCTCTATGAAAGATGTGCCTGCTCTGCAGTTTGAGCTTTATTTCGTGAAAATACGTTAAATAGTTATGAAGATATAAACCAAAACAGATTATAATACACAACAATTCGTAACAATTCAATATGTAACTATTGACATATGATATATTGTCAGAAGGTTGCCAACCAACAGTTTTACGTGAAATAAGAAAATTATAAGAAAAGTGAATAACTGATTGGTAATTCGAATCAATTTGTGACAGAAGGTGCGCGTCATGTGATCTCATTGAAAACGTAAGGGTTAAAGTCGTTTTTGTAGGATATATCTTACTACCTTCATCATTTTATAATTTTTCTGCTTATTTGTGCCTTTCGTATCTATCCTGATGTGCAGAATGTGAAAACAGCATATTTTGTTCTGACATCGAAATATATATATACAGGGTGCAGCAAAATTAACCGTTGCATAAGGCAAGATGATATTTCGTTTTCGGGAAAATATAAACGTTTTCTATAATTAGGGTATTTTCTCTTTGTGTTACGTAAAAATACACATATTTGAACTTCGGGTGTCATATGCAAGCAACATAGTGGTGTGTCAGGGTAAGGGTTTGCAGAGAAATATGCGTTATTTTGAAAAAAACACAAAAGTAGTACCAAAAATGGTAAAAAATAAAGTACTTGATATCAACCTTAGGGATCCCGGATTGGGACCTCTATGAAAGATGTGCCTGCACTGCAGTTTGAGCTTTATTTCGTGAAAATATGTTAAATAGTTCGGAAGATATAGACCAAAACAGATTATAATACACAACAATTCGTAACAATCCAATATGAAAGTATTGACATATGATATATTGTCAGAAGGTTGCTAACCGACAGTTTTACGTAAAATAAAAAAATATAAGAAAAGTGAATAACTCAGTGGTAATTGGAATCAATTTTTGACAGAAAGTGAGCGTCATGTGATCTCATTGAAAAGGTAAGGTTTAAAGTCGTTCATGTATTATATATCTTGCTTACTTCATCATTTTATATATTTTTTCTGCTAATTTGTGCCTTTCGTATCTATCCTGATGTGTTGAATATGAAAATAGCATATTTTGTTCTGACATCGAAATATATATACAATGTGCAGCAAAATTAACCGCTGCAGAAGACAAGATAATATTTCGTTTTCAGGAAAATATAAACGTTTTCTATAATTAGGGTATTTTCTCTTTGCGTTACGTAAAAGTACACATATTTGAACTTCGGGTGTCATATGCAAGCAACATAGTGGTGTGTCAGGAAAGGGATTTGCAGTTTTATTTTGAAAAAAGACAAAAGTAGTACCAAAAATGGTAAAGAATAAAGTACTTGATATCAACCATAGGGATCCCGGTTTGGGACCTCTATGAAAGATGTGCCTGCACTGCAGTTTGAGATTTATTTCGTGAAAATATGTTAAATAGTTCGGAAGATATAGATCAAAACAGATTGTAATACACAACAATTCGTAACAATTCAATATGTAAGTATCGACATATGATATATTGTCAGAAGGTTGCCAACCAATATTTTTACGTGAAATAAGAAAATTATAAGAAAAGTGAATAACTCAGTGGTAATTCGAATCAATTTTTGACAGAAAGTGTGCGTCACGTGATCTCATCGAAAAGGTAAGGGTTAAAGTCGTTCATGTAGAATATATCTTACTACCTTCATCATTTTATAATTTTTCTGCTAATTTGTGCCTTTCGTGTCTATCCTGATGTGTAGAATGTGAAAACAGCATATTTTGTTCTGACATCGAAATATATATACAGGGTGCAGCAAAATTAACCGTTGCAGAAGACAAGATAATATTTCGTTTTCAGGAAAATATAAACGTTTTCTATAATTAGGGTATTTTCTCTTTGTGTTACGTAAAAATACACATATTTGAACTTCGGGTGTCATATGCAAGCAACATAGTGGTGTGTCAGGGTAAGGGTTTGCAGAGAAATATGCGTTATTTTGAAAAAAACACAAAAGTAGTACCAAAAATGGTAAAAAATAAAGTACTTGATATCAACCTTAGGGATCCCGGATTGGGACCTCTATGATAGATGTGCCTGCACTGCAGTTTGAGCTTTATTTCGTGAAAATATGTTAAATAGTTCGGAAGATATAGATCAAAACAGATTGTAATACACAACAATTCGTAACAATTCAATATGTAAGTATCGACATATGATATATTGTCAGAAGGTTGCCAACCAACAGTTTTACGTGAAATAAGAAAATTATAAGAAAAGTGAATAACTCAGTGGTAATTCGAATCAATTTTTGACAGAAGGTGTGCGTCACGTGTTCTCATCGAAAAGGTAGGGGTTAAAGTCGTTCTTGTCGGATATATCTTACTACCTTCATCATTTTATAATTTTTCTGCTAATTTGTGCCTTTCGTATCTATCCTGATGTGTAGAGTGTGAAAGCAGCATATTTTGTTCTGACATCGAAATATATATATACAGGGTGCAGCAAAATTAATCGTTACATAAGGCAAGATAATTTTTCGTTTTCAGGAAAATATAAACGTTTTCTATAATTAGCGTATTTTCTCTTTGTGTTACGTAAGAATACACATATTTGAACTTCGGGTGTAATATGTAAGCAACATAGTGGTGTGTCAGGGAAGGGGTTTGCAGTGAAATATGCGTTATTTTGAAAAAAACAAAAAAGTAGTACCAAAAATGGTAAAGAATAAGGTACTTGATATCAACCATAGGGATCCCGGTTTGGGACCTCTATGAAAGATGTGCCTGCACTGCAGTTTGAGCTTTATTTCGTGAAAATATGTTAAATAGTTATGAAGATATAGACCAAAACAGTTTATAATACGCAACAATTAGTAACAATTCAATATGTACATATTGACATATGATATACTGTTAGAAGGTTGCTAACCAACAGTTTTACGTGAAATAAGAAAATTATAAGAAAAGTGAATAACTCAGTGGTAAATGGAATCAATTTTTGACAGAAGGTGTGCGTCACGTGTTCTCATCGAAAAGGTAAGGGTTAAAGTCGTTCATGTAGGATATATCTTACTACCTTCATCATTTTATAATTTTTCTGCTTATTTGTGCCTTTCGTATCTATCCTGATGTGCAGAATGTGAAAACAGCATATTTTGTTCTGACATCGAAATATATATATACAGGGTGCAGCAAAATTAACCGTTGCATAAGGCAAGATGATATTTCGTTTTCGGGAAAATATAAACGTTTTCTATAATTAGGGTATTTTCTCTTTGTGTTACGTAAAAATACACATATTTGAACTTCGGGTGTCATATGCAAGCAACATAGTGGTGTGTCAGGGTAAGGGTTTGCAGAGAAATATGCGTTATTTTGAAAAAAACACAAAAGTAGTACCAAAAATGGTAAAAAATAAAGTACTTGATATCAACCTTAGGGATGCCGGTTTGGGATCTCTATGAAAGATGTGCCTGCTCTGAAATTTGAGCTTTATTTCGTGAAAATACGTTAAATAGTTATGAAGATATAAACAAAAACAGATTATAATACAGAACAATTCGTAACAATTCAATATGTAACTATTGACATATGATATATTGTCAGAAGGTTGCCAACCAACAGTTTTACGTGAAATAAGAAAATTATAAGAAAAGTGAATAACTGATTGGTAATTCGAATCAATTTTTGACAGAAGGTGCGCGTCATGTGATCTCATTGAAAAGGTAAGGGTTAAAGTCGTTCTTGTAGGATATATCTTACTACCTTCATCATTTTATAATTTTTCTGCTAATTTGTGCCTTTCGTATCTATCCTGATGTGTTGAATATGAAAACAGCATATTTTGTTCTGACATCGAAATATATATATAGGGTGCAGCAAAATTTACCGCTGCAGAAGACAAGATAATATTTCGTTTTCTGGAAAATATAAACGTTTTCTATAATTAGGGTATTTTCTCTTTGTGTTACGTAAAAATACACATATTTGAACTTCGGGTGTCATATACAAGCAACATAGTGGTGTGTCAGGAAAGGGATTTGCAGTTTTATTTTGAAAAAAACACAAAAGTAGTACCAAAAATGGTAAAGAATAAGGTACTTGATATCAACCATAGGGATCCCGGTTTGGGATCTCTATGAAAGATGTGCCTGCACTGCAGTTTGAGCTTTATTTCGTGAAAATATGTTAAATAGTTCGGAAGATATAGACCAAAACAGATTATAATACACAACAATTCGTAACAATCCAATATGAAAGTATTGACATATGATATATTGTCAGAAGTTTGCTAACCGACAGTTTTACGTAAAATAAAAAAATATAAGAAAAGTGAATAACTCAGTGGTAATTGGAATCAATTTTTGACAGAAAGTGAGCGTCATGTGATCTCATTGAAAAGGTAAGGTTTAAAGTCGTTCATGTATTATATATCTTGCTTACTTCATCATTTTATATATTTTTTCTGCTAATTTGTGCCTTTCGTATCTATCCTGATGTGTTGAATATGAAAATAGCATATTTTGTTCTGACATCGAAATATATATACAATGTGCAGCAAAATTAACCGCTGCAGAAGACAAGATAATATTTCGTTTTCAGGAAAATATAAACGTTTTCTATAATTAGGGTATTTTCTCTTTGCGTTACGTAAAAGTACACATATTTGAACTTCGGGTGTCATATGCAAGCAACATAGTGGTGTGTCAGGAAAGGGATTTGCAGTTTTATTTTGAAAAAAGACAAAAGTAGTACCAAAAATGGTAAAGAATAAAGTACTTGATATCAACCATAGGGATCCCGGTTTGGGACCTCTATGAAAGATGTGCCTGCACTGCAGTTTGAGATTTATTTCGTGAAAATATGTTAAATAGTTCGGAAGATATAGATCAAAACAGATTGTAATACACAACAATTCGTAACAATTCAATATGTAAGTATCGACATATGATATATTGTCAGAAGGTTGCCAACCAATATTTTTACGTGAAATAAGAAAATTATAAGAAAAGTGAATAACTCAGTGGTAATTCGAATCAATTTTTGACAGAAAGTGTGAGTCACGTGATCTCATCGAAAAGGTAAGGGTTAAAGTCGTTCATGTAGAATATATCTTACTACCTTCATCATTTTATAATTTTTCTGCTAATTTGTGCCTTTCGTGTCTATCCTGATGTGTAGAATGTGAAAACAGCATATTTTGTTCTGACATCGAAATATATATACAGGGTGCAGCAAAATTAACCGTTGCAGAAGACAAGATAATATTTCGTTTTCAGGAAAATATAAACGTTTTCTATAATTAGGGTATTTTCTCTTTGTGTTACGTAAAAATACACATATTTGAACTTCGGGTGTCATATGCAAGCAACATAGTGGTGTGTCAGGGTAAGGGTTTGCAGAGAAATATGCGTTATTTTGAAAAAAACACAAAAGTAGTACCAAAAATGGTAAAAAATAAAGTACTTGATATCAACCTTAGGGATCCCGGATTGGGACCTCTATGATAGATGTGCCTGCACTGCAGTTTGAGCTTTATTTCGTGAAAATATGTTAAATAGTTCGGAAGATATAGATCAAAACAGATTGTAATACACAACAATTCGTAACAATTCAATATGTAAGTATCGACATATGATATATTGTCAGAAGGTTGCCAACCAACAGTTTTACGTGAAATAAGAAAATTATAAGAAAAGTGAATAACTGATTGGTAATTCGAATCAATTTTTGACAGAAGGTGTGCGTCACGTGTTCTCATCGAAAAGGTAGGGGTTAAAGTCGTTCTTGTCGGATATATCTTACTACCTTCATCATTTTATAATTTTTCTGCTAATTTGTGCCTTTCGTATCTATCCTGATGTGTAGAGTGTGAAAGCAGCATATTTTGTTCTGACATCGAAATATATATATACAGGGTGCAGCAAAATTAATCGTTACATAAGGCAAGATAATATTTCGTTTTCAGGAAAATATAAACGTTTTCTATAATTAGCGTATTTTCTCTTTGTGTTACGTAAGAATACACATATTTGAACTTCGGGTGTAATATGTAAGCAACATAGTGGTGTGTCAGGGAAGGGGTTTGCAGTGAAATATGCGTTATTTTGAAAAAAACAAAAAAGTAGTACCAAAAATGGTAAAGAATAAGGTACTTGATATCAACCATAGGGATCCCGGTTTGGGACCTCTATGAAAGATGTGCCTGCACTGCAGTTTGAGCTTTATTTCGTGAAAATATGTTAAATAGTTATGAAGATATAGACCAAAACAGTTTATAATACGCAACAATTAGTAACAATTCAATATGTACATATTGACATATGATATATTGTTAGAAGGTTGCTAACCAACAGTTTTACGTGAAATAAGAAAATTATAAGAAAAGTGAATAACTCAGTGGTAAATGGAATCAATTTTTGACAGAAGGTGTGCGTCACGTGTTCTCATCGAAAAGGTAAGGGTTAAAGTCGTTCATGTAGGATATATCTTACTACCTTCATCATTTTATAGTTTTTCTGCTTATTTGTGCCTTTCGTATCTATCCTGATGTGCAGAATGTGAAAACAGCATATTTTGTTCTGACATCGAAATATATATATACAGGGTGCAGCAAAATTAACCGTTGCATAAGGCAAGATGATATTTCGTTTTCGGGAAAATATAAACGTTTTCTATAATTAGGGTATTTTCTCTTTGTGTTACGTAAAAATACACATATTTGAACTTCGGGTGTCATATGCAAGCAACATAGTGGTGTGTCAGGGTAAGGGTTTGCAGAGAAATATGCGTTATTTTGAAAAAAACACAAAAGTAGTACCAAAAATGGTAAAAAATAAAGTACTTGATATCAACCTTAGGGATGCCGGTTTGGGATCTCTATGAAAGATGTGCCTGCTCTGAAATTTGAGCTTTATTTCGTGAAAATACGTTAAATAGTTATGAAGATATAAACAAAAACAGATTATAATACAGAACAATTCGTAACAATTCAATATGTAACTATTGACATATGATATATTGTCAGAAGGTTGCCAACCAACAGTTTTACGTGAAATAAGAAAATTATAAGAAAAGTGAATAACTGATTGGTAATTCGAATCAATTTTTGACAGAAGGTGCGCGTCATGTGATCTCATTGAAAAGGTAAGGGTTAAAGTCGTTCTTGTAGGATATATCTTACTACCTTCATCATTTTATAATTTTTCTGCTAATTTGTGCCTTTCGTATCTATCCTGATGTGTTGAATATGAAAACAGCATATTTTGTTCTGACATCGAAATATATATATAGGGAACAGCAAAATTTACCGCTGCAGAAGAAAAGATAATATTTCGTTTTCTGGAAAATATAAACGTTTTCTATAATTAGGGTATTTTCTCTTTGTGTTACGTAAAAATACACATATTTGAACTTCGGGTGTCATATACAAGCAACATAGTGGTGTGTCAGGAAAGGGATTTGCAGTTTTATTTTGAAAAAAACACAAAAGTAGTACCAAAAATGGTAAAGAATAAGGTACTTGATATCAACCATAGGGATCCCGGTTTGGGATCTCTATGAAAGATGTGCCTGCACTGCAGTTTGAGCTTTATTTCGTGAAAATATGTTAAATAGTTCGGAAGATATAGACCAAAACAGATTATAATACACAACAATTCGTAACAATCCAATATGAAAGTATTGACATATGATATATTGTCAGAAGGTTGCAAACCAACAGTTTTACGTGAAATAAGAAAATTATAAGAAAAGTGAATAGCTCAGTGGTATTTGTAATCAATTTTTGACAGAAGATGTGCGTCACGTGATCTCATCGAAAAGGTAAGGGTTAAAGTCGGTCATGTAGGATATATCTTACTACCTTCATCATTTTATAATTTTTCTGCTAATTTGTGCCTTTCGTATCTATCCTGATGTGTAGAATGTGAACACAGCATATTTTGTTCTGACATTGAAATATATATACAGGGTGCAGCAAAATTAACCGTTGCAGAAGACAAGATAATATTTCCTTTTCAGGAAAATATAAAAGTTTTCTATAATTAGGGTATTTTCTCTTTGTGTTACGTAAAAATACACATATGTTAACCTTGGGTGTCATATGCAAGCAACATAGTGGTGTGTCAGGGAAGGGGTTTGCAGTGAAATATGCGTTATTTTGAAAAAAGCAAAAAAGTAGTACCAAACTTGGTAGAGAATAAGGTACTTGATATCAACCATGGGGATCCTGGTTTGGGATCTCTATGAAAGATGTGCCTGCACTGCAATTTGAGCTTTATTTCGTGAAAATATGTTAAATAGTTCCGAAGATATAGACCAAAACAGATTATAATACACAACAATGCGTAACAATTCAATATGTAAGTATTGACATATGATATATTGTCAGAAGGTTGCCAACCAACAGTTTTACGTGAAATAAGAAAATTATAAGAAAAGTGAATAGCTGAGTGGTAATTGCAATCAATTTTTTACAGAAGGTGTGCGTCACGTGATCTCATCGAAAAGGTAAGGGTTAAAGTCGTTCATGTAGGATATATCTTACTACCTTCATCATTTTATAATTTTTCTGCAAGTTTGTGCCTTTCGTATCTATCCTGATGTGTAGAATGTGAAAACAACATATCTTGTTCTGACATCGAAATATATATACACGGTGCAGCAAAATTAACCGTTGCAGAAGACAAGATAATATTTCGTTTTCAGGAAAATATAAACGTTTTCTATAATTAGGGTATTTTCTCTTTCTGTTACGTAAAAGTACACATATTTGAACTTCGGGTGTCATATGCAAGCAACATAGTGGTGTGTCAGGGAAGGGGTTTGCAGTGAAATATGCGTTATTTTGAAAAAAACAAAAAAGTAGTACCAAACATAGTAGAGAATAAGGTACTTGATATCAACCATAGGGATCCCGGTTTGGGACCTCTATGATAGATGTGCCTGCACTGCAGTTTGAGCTTTATTTCGTGAAAATATGTTAAATAGTTCGGAGGATATAGACCAAAACAGATTATAATACGCAACAATTAGTAACAATTCAATATGTACATATTGACATATGATATATTGTCAGAAGGTTGCTAACCGACAGTTTTACGTAAAATAAAAAAATATAAGAAAAGTGAATAACTCAGTGGTAATTGGAATCAATTTTTGACAGAAAGTGAGCGTCATGTGATCTCATTGAAAAGGTAAGGTTTAAAGTCGTTCATGTATTATATATCTTGCTTACTTCATCATTTTATATATTTTTTCTGCTAATTTGTGCCTTTCGTATCTATCCTGATGTGTTGAATATGAAAATAGCATATTTTGTTCTGACATCGAAATATATATACAATGTGCAGCAAAATTAACCGCTGCAGAAGACAAGATAATATTTCGTTTTCAGGAAAATATAAACGTTTTCTATAATTAGCGTATTTTCTCTTTGTGTTACGTAAAAATACACATATTTGAACTTCGGGTGTCATATGCAAGCAACATAGTGGTGTGTCAGGGTAAGGGTTTGCAGTGAAATATGCGTTATTTTGAAAAAAACACAAAAGTAGTACCAAAAACGGTAAAAAATAAAGTACTTATATCAACCTTAGGGATCCCGGATTGGGACCTCTATGATAGATGTGCCTGCACTGCAGTTTGAGCTTTATTTCGTGAAAATATGTTAAATAGTTCGGAAGATATAGATCAAAATAGATTGTAATACACAACAATTCGTAACAATTCAATATGTAAGTATCGACATATGATATATTGTCAGAAGGTTGCCAACCAACAGTTTTACGTGAAATAAGAAAATTATAAGAAAAGTGAATAACTGATTGGTAATTCGAATCAATTTTTGACAGAAGGTGCGCGTCATGTGATCTCATTGAAAAGGTAAGGGTTAAAGTCGTTCTTGTAGGATATATCTTACTACCTTCATCATTTTATAATTTTTCTGCTAATTTGTGCCTTTCGTATCTATCCTGATGTGTTGAATATGAAAACAGCATATTTTGTTCTGACATCGAAATATATATATAGGGTGCAGCAAAATTTACCGCTGCAGAAGACAAGATAATATTTCGTTTTCTGGAAAATATAAACGTTTTCTATAATTAGGGTATTTTCTCTTTGTGTTACGTAAAAATACACATATTTGAACTTCGGGTGTCATATACAAGCAACATAGTGGTGTGTCAGGAAAGGGATTTGCAGTTTTATTTTGAAAAAAACACAAAAGTAGTACCAAAAATGGTAAAGAATAAGGTACTTGATATCAACCATAGGGATCCCGGTTTGGGATCTCTATGAAAGATGTGCCTGCACTGCAGTTTGAGCTTTATTTCGTGAAAATATGTTAAATAGTTCGGAAGATATAGACGAAAACAGATTATAATACACAACAATTCGTAACAATCCAATATGAAAGTATTGACATATGATATATTGTCAGAAGGTTGCTAACCGACAGTTTTACGTAAAATAAAAAAATATAAGAAAAGTGAATAACTCAGTGGTAATTGGAATCAATTTTTGACAGAAAGTGAGCGTCATGTGATCTCATTGAAAAGGTAAGGTTTAAAGTCGTTCATGTATTATATATCTTGCTTACTTCATCATTTTATATATTTTTTCTGCTAATTTGTGCCTTTCGTATCTATCCTGATGTGTTGAATATGAAAATAGCATATTTTGTTCTGACATCGAAATATATATACAATGTGCAGCAAAATTAACCGCTGCAGAAGACAAGATAATATTTCGTTTTCAGGAAAATATAAACGTTTTCTATAATTAGGGTATTTTCTCTTTGCGTTACGTAAAAGTACACATATTTGAACTTCGGGTGTCATATGCAAGCAACATAGTGGTGTGTCAGGAAAGGGATTTGCAGTTTTATTTTGAAAAAAGACAAAAGTAGTACCAAAAATGGTAAAGAATAAAGTACTTGATATCAACCATAGGGATCCCGGTTTGGGACCTCTATGAAAGATGTGCCTGCACTGCAGTTTGAGATTTATTTCGTGAAAATATGTTAAATAGTTCGGAAGATATAGATCAAAACAGATTGTAATACACAACAATTCGTAACAATTCAATATGTAAGTATCGACATATGATATATTGTCAGAAGGTTGCCAACCAATATTTTTACGTGAAATAAGAAAATTATAAGAAAAGTGAATAACTCAGTGGTAATTCGAATCAATTTTTGACAGAAAGTGTGAGTCACGTGATCTCATCGAAAAGGTAAGGGTTAAAGTCGTTCATGTAGAATATATCTTACTACCTTCATCATTTTATAATTTTTCTGCTAATTTGTGCCTTTCGTGTCTATCCTGATGTGTAGAATGTGAAAACAGCATATTTTGTTCTGACATCGAAATATATATACAGGGTGCAGCAAAATTAACCGTTGCAGAAGACAAGATAATATTTCGTTTTCAGGAAAATATAAACGTTTTCTATAATTAGGGTATTTTCTCTTTGTGTTACGTAAAAATACACATATTTGAACTTCGGGTGTCATATGCAAGCAACATAGTGGTGTGTCAGGGTATGGGTTTGCAGAGAAATATGCGTTATTTTGAAAAAAACACAAAAGTAGTACCAAAAATGGTAAAAAATAAAGTACTTGATATCAACCTTAGGGATCCCGGATTGGGACCTCTATGATAGATGTGCCTGCACTGCAGTTTGAGCTTTATTTCGTGAAAATATGTTAAATAGTTCGGAAGATATAGATCAAAACAGATTGTAATACACAACAATTCGTAACAATTCAATATGTAAGTATCGACATATGATATATTGTCAGAAGGTTGCCAACCAACAGTTTTACGTGAAATAAGAAAATTATAAGAAAAGTGAATAACTCAGTGGTAATTCGAATCAATTTTTGATAGAAGGTGTGCGTCACGTGTTCTCATCGAAAAGGTAGGGGTTAAAGTCGTTCTTGTCGGATATATCTTACTACCTTCATCATTTTATAATTTTTCTGCTAATTTGTGCCTTTCGTATCTATCCTGATGTGTAGAGTGTGAAAGCAGCATATTTTGTTCTGACATCGAAATATATATATACAGGGTGCAGCAAAATTAATCGTTACATAAGGCAAGATAATATTTCGTTTTCAGGAAAATATAAACGTTTTCTATAATTAGCGTATTTTCTCTTTGTGTTACGTAAGAATACACATATTTGAACTTCGGGTGTAATATGTAAGCAACATAGTGGTGTGTCAGGGAAGGGGTTTGCAGTGAAATATGCGTTATTTTGAAAAAAACAAAAAAGTAGTACCAAAAATGGTAAAGAATAAGGTACTTGATATCAACCATAGGGATCCCGGTTTGGGACCTCTATGAAAGATGTGCCTGCACTGCAGTTTGAGCTTTATTTCGTGAAAATATGTTAAATAGTTATGAAGATATAGACCAAAACAGTTTATAATACGCAACAATTAGTAACAATTCAATATGTACATATTGACATATGATATATTGTTAGAAGGTTGCTAACCAACAGTTTTACGTGAAATAAGAAAATTATAAGAAAAGTGAATAACTCAGTGGTAAATGGAATCAATTTTTGACAGAAGGTGTGCGTCACGTGTTCTCATCGAAAAGGTAAGGGTTAAAGTCGTTCATGTAGGATATATCTTACTACCTTCATCATTTTATAGTTTTTCTGCTTATTTGTGCCTTTCGTATCTATCCTGATGTGCAGAATGTGAAAACAGCATATTTTGTTCTGACATCGAAATATATATATACAGGGTGCAGCAAAATTAACCGTTGCATAAGGCAAGATGATATTTCGTTTTCGGGAAAATATAAACGTTTTCTATAATTAGGGTATTTTCTCTTTGTGTTACGTAAAAATACACATATTTGAACTTCGGGTGTCATATGCAAGCAACATAGTGGTGTGTCAGGGTAAGGGTTTGCAGAGAAATATGCGTTATTTTGAAAAAAACACAAAAGTAGTACCAAAAATGGTAAAAAATAAAGTACTTGATATCAACCTTAGGGATGCCGGTTTGGGATCTCTATGAAAGATGTGCCTGCTCTGAAATTTGAGCTTTATTTCGTGAAAATACGTTAAATAGTTATGAAGATATAAACAAAAACAGATTATAATACAGAACAATTCGTAACAATTCAATATGTAACTATTGACATATGATATATTGTCAGAAGGTTGCCAACCAACAGTTTTACGTGAAATAAGAAAATTATAAGAAAAGTGAATAACTGATTGGTAATTCGAATCAATTTTTGACAGAAGGTGCGCGTCATGTGATCTCATTGAAAAGGTAAGGGTTAAAGTCGTTCTTGTAGGATATATCTTACTACCTTCATCATTTTATAATTTTTCTGCTAATTTGTGCCTTTCGTATCTATCCTGATGTGTTGAATATGAAAACAGCATATTTTGTTCTGACTTCGAAATATATATATAGGGAACAGCAAAATTTACCGCTGCAGAAGAAAAGATAATATTTCGTTTTCTGGAAAATATAAACGTTTTCTATAATTAGGGTATTTTCTCTTTGTGTTACGTAAAAATACACATATTTGAACTTCGGGTGTCATATACAAGCAACATAGTGGTGTGTCAGGAAAGGGATTTGCAGTTTTATTTTGAAAAAAACACAAAAGTAGTACCAAAAATGGTAAAGAATAAGGTACTTGATATCAACCATAGGGATCCCGGTTTGGGATCTCTATGAAAGATGTGCCTGCACTGCAGTTTGAGCTTTATTTCGTGAAAATATGTTAAATAGTTCGGAAGATATAGACCAAAACAGATTATAATACACAACAATTCGTAACAATCCAATATGAAAGTATTGACATATGATATATTGTCAGAAGGTTGCAAACCAACAGTTTTACGTGAAATAAGAAAATTATAAGAAAAGTGAATAGCTCAGTGGTATTTGTAATCAATTTTTGACAGAAGATGTGCGTCACGTGATCTCATCGAAAAGGTAAGGGTTAAAGTCGGTCATGTAGGATATATCTTACTACCTTCATCATTTTATAATTTTTCTGCTAATTTGTGCCTTTCGTATCTATCCTGATGTGTAGAATGTGAACACAGCATATTTTGTTCTGACATTGAAATATATATACAGGGTGCAGCAAAATTAACCGTTGCAGAAGACAAGATAATATTTCCTTTTCAGGAAAATATAAAAGTTTTCTATAATTAGGGTATTTTCTCTTTGTGTTACGTAAAAATACACATATGTTAACCTTGGGTGTCATATGCAAGCAACATAGTGGTGTGTCAGGGAAGGGGTTTGCAGTGAAATATGCGTTATTTTGAAAAAAGCAAAAAAGTAGTACCAAACTTGGTAGAGAATAAGGTACTTGATATCAACCATGGGGATCCTGGTTTGGGATCTCTATGAAAGATGTGCCTGCACTGCAATTTGAGCTTTATTTCGTGAAAATATGTTAAATAGTTCGGAAGATATAGACCAAAACAGATTATAATACGCAACAATTAGTAACAATTCAATATGTACATATTGACATATGATATATTGTCAGAAGGTTGCTAACCGACAGTTTTACGTAAAATAAAAAAATATAAGAAAAGTGAATAACTCAGTGGTAATTGGAATCAATTTTTGACAGAAAGTGAGCGTCATGTGATCTCATTGAAAAGGTAAGGTTTAAAGTCGTTCATGTATTATATATCTTGCTTACTTCATCATTTTATATATTTTTTCTGCTAATTTGTGCCTTTCGTATCTATCCTGATGTGTTGAATATGAAAATAGCATATTTTGTTCTGACATCGAAATATATATACAATGTGCAGCAAAATTAACCGCTGCAGAAGACAAGATAATATTTCGTTTTCAGGAAAATATAAACGTTTTCTATAATTAGCGTATTTTCTCTTTGTGTTACGTAAAAATACACATATTTGAACTTCGGGTGTCATATGCAAGCAACATAGTGGTGTGTCAGGGTAAGGGTTTGCAGTGAAATATGCGTTATTTTGAAAAAAACACAAAAGTAGTACCAAAAACGGTAAAAAATAAAGTACTTATATCAACCTTAGGGATCCCGGATTGGGACCTCTATGATAGATGTGCCTGCACTGCAGTTTGAGCTTTATTTCGTGAAAATATGTTAAATAGTTCGGAAGATATAGATCAAAATAGATTGTAATACACAACAATTCGTAACAATTCAATATGTAAGTATCGACATATGATATATTGTCAGAAGGTTGCCAACCAACAGTTTTACGTGAAATAAGAAAATTATAAGAAAAGTGAATAACTCAGTGGTAATTCGAATCAATTTTTGACAGAAGGTGTGCGTCACGTGATCTCATCGAAAAGGTAAGGGTTAAAGTCGTTCATGTAGAATATATCTTACTACCTTCATCATTTTATAATTTTTCTGCTAATTTGTGCCTTTCGTGTCTATCCTGATGTGTAGAATGTGAAAACAGCATATTTTGTTCTGACATCGAAATATATATACAGGGTGCAGCAAAATTAACCGTTGCAGAAGAAAAGATAATATTTCGTTTTCAGGAAAATATAAACGTTTTCTATAATTAGCGTATTTTCTCTTTGTGTTACGTAAAAATACACATATTTGAACTTCGGGTGTCATATGCAAGCAACATAGTGGTGTTTCGGGGAAGGGGTGTGCAGTGAAATATGCGTTATTTTGATAAAAACACAAAAGCAGTACCAAACATAGTAGAGAATAAGGTACTTGATATCAACCATAGTGATCCCGGTTTGGGACCTCTATGATAGATGTGCCTGCACTGCAGTTTGAGCTTTATTTCGTGAAAATATGTTAAATAGTTATGAAGATATAAACCAAAACAGATTATAATACACAACAATTCGTAACAATTCAATATGTAAATATTGATATATGATATATTGTCAGAAGGTTGCCAACCAACAGTTTTACGTGAAATAAGAAAATTATAAGAAAAGTTAATAACTGATTGGTAATTCGAATCAATTTTTGACAGAAGGTGCGCGTCATGTGATCTCATTGAAAAGGTAAGGGTTAAAGTCGTTCTTGTAGGATATATCTTACTACCTTCATCATTTTATAATTTTTCTGCTAATTTGTGCCTTTCTTATCTATCCTGATGTGTTGAATATGAAAATAGCATATTTTGTTCTGACATCGAAATATATATACAATGTGCAGCAAAATTAACCGCTGCAGAAGACAAGATAATATTTCGTTTTCAGGAAAATATAAACGTTTTCTATAATTAGCGTATTTTCTCTTTGTGTTACGTAAAAATACACATATTTGAACTTCGGGTGTCATATGCAAGCAACATAGTGGTGTGTCAGGGTAAGGGTTTGCAGTGAAATATGCGTTATTTTGAAAAAAACACAAAAGTAGTACCAAAAACGGTAAAAAATAAAGTACTTATATCAACCTTAGGGATCCCGGATTGGGACCTCTATGATAGATGTG
The DNA here is from genome assembly GCF_964235325.1 of Thermobia domestica. Lineage (NCBI taxonomy): Eukaryota > Metazoa > Arthropoda > Insecta > Zygentoma > Lepismatidae > Thermobia > Thermobia domestica. The sequence goes on along the minus strand of NW_027656198.1, from coordinate 63,937 downwards.
CCTGCACTGCAGTTTGAGCTTTATTTCGTGAAAATATGTTAAATAGTTCGGAAGATATAGATCAAAATAGATTGTAATACACAACAATTCGTAACAATTCAATATGTAAGTATCGACATATGATATATTGTCAGAAGGTTGCCAACCAACAGTTTTACGTGAAATAAGAAAATTATAAGAAAAGTGAATAACTCAGTGGTAATTCGAATCAATTTTTGACAGAAGGTGTGCGTCACGTGATCTCATCGAAAAGGTAAGGGTTAAAGTCGTTCATGTAGAATATATCTTACTACCTTCATCATTTTATAATTTTTCTGCTAATTTGTGCCTTTCGTGTCTATCCTGATGTGTAGAATGTGAAAACAGCATATTTTGTTCTGACATCGAAATATATATACAGGGTGCAGCAAAATTAACCGTTGCAGAAGAAAAGATAATATTTCGTTTTCAGGAAAATATAAACGTTTTCTATAATTAGCGTATTTTCTCTTTGTGTTACGTAAAAATACACATATTTGAACTTCGGGTGTCATATGCAAGCAACATAGTGGTGTTTCGGGGAAGGGGTGTGCAGTGAAATATGCGTTATTTTGATAAAAACACAAAAGCAGTACCAAACATAGTAGAGAATAAGGTACTTGATATCAACCATAGTGATCCCGGTTTGGGACCTCTATGATAGATGTGCCTGCACTGCAGTTTGAGCTTTATTTCGTGAAAATATGTTAAATAGTTATGAAGATATAAACCAAAACAGATTATAATACACAACAATTCGTAACAATTCAATATGTAAATATTGATATATGATATATTGTCAGAAGGTTGCCAACCAACAGTTTTACGTGAAATAAGAAAATTATAAGAAAAGTTAATAACTGATTGGTAATTCGAATCAATTTTTGACAGAAGGTGCGCGTCATGTGATCTCATTGAAAAGGTAAGGGTTAAAGTCGTTCTTGTAGGATATATCTTACTACCTTCATCATTTTATAATTTTTCTGCTAATTTGTGCCTTTCTTATCTATCCTGATGTGTTGAATATGAAAACAGCATATTTTGTTCTGACATCGAAATATATATATAGGGTGCAGCAAAATTTACCGCTGCAGAAGACAAGATAATATTTCGTTTTCTGGAAAATATAAACGTTTTCTATAATTAGGGTATTTTCTCTTTGTGTTACGTAAAAATACACATATTTGAACGTCGGGTGTCATATACAAGCAACATAGTGGTGTGTCAGGGTAAGGGTTTGCAGTGAAATATGCGTTATTTTGAAAAAAGCAAAAAAGTAGTACCAAACTTGGTAGAGAATAAGGTACTTGATATCAACCGTAGGGATTCCGGCTTGCGGTGTCTATCAAAATGTGCCTGCACTGCAATTTGAGCCTTATTTCGTGAAAATATGTTAAATAGTTCAGAAGATATAGACCAAAACAGATTATAATACGCAACAATTAGTAACAATTCAATATGTACATATTGACATATGATATATTGTCAGAAGGTTGCTAACCGACAGTTTTACGTAAAATAAAAAAATATAAGAAAAGTGAATAACTCAGTGGTAATTCGAATCAATTTTTGACAGAAAGTGCGCGTCATGTGATCTCATTGAAAAGGTAAGGTTTAAAGTCGTTCATGTATTATATATCTTGCTTACTTCATCATTTTATAATTTTTCTGCTAATTTGTGCCTTTCGTATCTATCCTGATGTGTTGAATATGAAAACAGCATATTTTGTTCTGACATCGAAATATATATACAGGGTGCAGCAAAATTAACCGCTGCAGAAGACAAGATAATATTTCGTTTTCAGGAAAATATAAACGTTTTCTATAATTAGGGTATTTTCTCTTTGCGTTACGTAAAAGTACACATATTTGAACTTCGGGTGTCATATGCAAGCAACATAGTGGTGTGTCAGGAAAGGGATTTGCAGTTTTATTTTGAAAAAAACACAAAAGTAGTACCAAAAATGGTAAAGAATAAGGTACTTGATATCAACCATAGGGATCCCGGTTTGGGATCTCTATGAAAGATGCGCCTGCACTGCAGTTTGAGCTTTATTTCGTGAAAATATGTTAAATAGTTCGGAAGATATAGACCAAAACAGATTATAATACAGAACAATTCGTAGCAATCCAATATGAAAGTATTGACATATGATATATTGTCAGAAGGTTGCAAACCAACAGTTTTACGTGAAATAAGAAAATTATAAGAAAAGTGAATAGCTCAGTGGTATTTGTAATCAATTTTTGACAGAAGATGTGCGTCACGTGATCTCATCGAAAAGGTAAGGGTTAAAGTCGGTCATGTAGGATATATCTTACTACCTTCATCATTTTATAATTTTTCTGCTAATTTGTGCCTTTCGTATCTATCCTGATGTGTAGAATGTGAACACAGCATATTTTGTTCTGACATTGAAATATATATACAGGGTGCAGCAAAATTAACCGTTGCAGAAGACAAGATAATATTTCCTTTTCAGGAAAATATAAAAGTTTTCTATAATTAGGGTATTTTCTCTTTGTGTTACGTAAAAATACACATATGTTAACCTTGGGTGTCATATGCAAGCAACATAGTGGTGTGTCAGGGAAGGGGTTTGCAGTGAAATATGCGTTATTTTGAAAAAAGCAAAAAAGTAGTACCAAACTTGGTAGAGAATAAGGTACTTGATATCAACCATGGGGATCCTGGTTTGGGATCTCTATGAAAGATGTGCCTGCACTGCAATTTGAGCTTTATTTCGTGAAAATATGTTAAATAGTTCCGAAGATATAGACCAAAACAGATTATAATACACAACAATGCGTAACAATTCAATATGTAAGTATTGACATATGATATATTGTCAGAAGGTTGCCAACCAACAGTTTTACGTGAAATAAGAAAATTATAAGAAAAGTGAATAGCTGAGTGGTAATTGCAATCAATTTTTTACAGAAGGTGTGCGTCACGTGATCTCATCGAAAAGGTAAGGGTTAAAGTCGTTCATGTAGGATATATCTTACTACCTTCATCATTTTATAATTTTTCTGCAAGTTTGTGCCTTTCGTATCTATCCTGATGTGTAGAATGTGAACACAGCATATTTTGTTCTGACATTGAAATATATATACAGGGTGCAGCAAAATTAACCGTTGCAGAAGACAAGATAATATTTCGTTTTCAGGAAAATATAAACGTTTTCTATAATTAGGGTATTTTCTCTTTGTGTTACGTAAAAATACACATATTTGAACTTCGGGTGTCATATGCAAGCAACATAGTGGTGTGTCAGGGAAGGGGTTTGCAGTGAAATATGCGTTATTTTGAAAAAAACAAAAAAGTAGTACCAAACATAGTAGAGAATAAGGTACTTGATATCAACCATAGGGATCCCGGTTTGGGACCTCTATGATAGATGTGCCTGCACTGCAGTTTGAGCTTTATTTCGTGAAAATATGTTAAATAGTTATGAAGATATAAACCAAAACAGATTATAATACACAACAATTCGTAACAATTCAATATGTAACTATTGACATATGATATATTGTCAGAAGGTTGCCAACCAACAGTTTTACGTGAAATAAGAAAATTATAAGAAAAGTGAATAACTGATTGGTAATTCGAATCAATTTTTGACAGAAGGTGCGCGTCATGTGATCTCATTGAAAAGGTAAGGGTTAAAGTCGTTCTTCTAGGATATATCTTACTACCTTCATCATTTTATAATTTTTCTGCTAATTTGTGCCTTTCGTATCTATCCTGATGTGTTGAATATGAAAACAGCATATTTTGTTCTGACATCGAAATATATATATGGGGTGCAGCAAAATTGACCGCTGCAGAAGACAAGATAATATTTCGTTTTCTGGAAAATATAAACGTTTTCTATAATTAGGGTATTTTCTCTTTGTGTTACGTAAAAATACACATATTTGAACTTCGGGTGTCATATACAAGCAACATAGTGGTGTGTCAGGGTAAAGGGTTTGCAGTGAAATATGCGTTATTTTGAAAAAAGGAAAAAAGTAGTACCAAACTTGGTAGAGAATAAGGTACTTGATATCAACCGTAGGGATTCCGGCTTGCGGTGTCTATGAAAGATGTGCCTGCACTGCAATTTGAGCTTTATTTCGTGAAAATATGTTAAATAGTTATGAAGATATAGACCAAAACAGATTATAATACGCAAAAATTAGTAACAATTCAATATGTACATATTGACATATGATATATTGTCAGAAGGTTGCTAACCGACAGTTTTACGTAAAATAAAAAAATATAAGAAAAGTGAATAACTCAGTGGTAATTCGAATCAATTTTTGACAGAAGGTGCGCGTCATATGATCTCATTGAAAAGGTAAGGTTTAAAGTCGTTCATGTATTATATATCTTGCTTACTTCATCATTTTATAATTTTTCTGCTAATTTGTGCCTTTCGTATCTATCCTGATGTGTTGAATATGAAAACAGCATATTTTGTTCTGACATCGAAATATATATACAGGGTGCAGCAAAATTAACCGCTGCAGAAGACAAGATAATATTTCGTTTTCAGGAAAATATAAACGTTTTCTATAATTAGGGTATTTTCTCTTTGCGTTACGTAAAAATACACATATGTTAACCTTGGGTGTCATATGCAAGCAACATAGTGGTGTGTCAGGGAAGGGGTTTGCAGTGAAATATGCGTTATTTTGAAAAAAGCAAAAAAGTAGTACCAAACATAGTAGAGAATAAGGTACTTGATATCAACCATGGGGATCCTGGTTTGGGATCTCTATGAAAGATGTGCCTGCACTGCAATTTGAGCTTTATTTCGTGAAAATATGTTAAATAGTTCCGAAGATATAGACCAAAACAGATTATAATACACAACAATGCGTAACAATTCAATATGTAAGTATTGACATATGATATATTGTCAGAAGGTTGCCAACCAACAGTTTTACGTGAAATAAGAAAATTATAAGAAAAGTGAATAGCTGAGTGGTAATTGCAATCAATTTTTTACAGAAGGTGTGCGTCACGTGATCTCATCGAAAAGGTAAGGGTTAAAGTCGTTCATGTAGGATATATCTTACTACCTTCATCATTTTATAATTTTTCTGCAAGTTTGTGCCTTTCGTATCTATCCTGATGTGTAGAATGTGAAAACAACATATCTTGTTCTGACATCGAAATATATATACAGGGTGCAGCAAAATTAACCGCTGCAGAAGACAAGATAATATTTCGTTTTCAGGAAAATATAAACGTTTTCTATAATTAGGGTATTTTCTCTTTGCGTTACGTAAAAGTACACTATTTGAACTTCGGGTGTCATATGCAAGCAATATAGTGGTGTGTCAGGAAAGGGATTTGCAGTTTTATTTTGAATAAAACACAAAAGAAGTACCAAAAATGGTAAAGAATAAGGTACTTGATATCAACCATAGGGATCCCGGTTTGGGATCTCTATGAAAGATGTGCCTGCGCTGCAGTTTGAGATTTATTTCGTGAAAATATGTTAAATAGTTCGGAAGATATAGATCAAAACAGATTGTAATACACAACAATTCGTAACAATTCAATATGTAAGTATCGACATATGATATATTGTCAGAAGGTTGCCAACCAACAGTTTTACGTGAAATAAGAAAATTATAAGAAAAGTGAATAACTGAGTGGTAATTGGAATCAATTTTTGACAGAAGGTGTGCGTCACGTGATCTCATCGAAAAGGTAAGGGTTAAAGTCGGTCATGTAGGATATATCTTACTACCTTCATCATTTTATAATTTTTCTGCTAATTTGTGCCTTTCGTATCTATCCTGATGTGTAAAATGTGAAAACAGCATATTTTGTTCTGACATCGAAATATATATACAGGGTGCAGCAAAATTAACCGTTACAGAAGACAAGACAATATTTCGTTTTCAGGAAAATATAAACGTTTTCTATAATTAGGGTATTTTCTCTTTTTGTTACGTAAAAATACACATATTTGAACTTCGGGTGTCATATGCAAGCAACATAGTGGTGTTTCAGGGAAGGGGTGTGCAGTGAAATATGCGTTATTTTGAAAAAAACAAAAAAGTAGTACCAAAAATGGTAAAGAATAAGGTATTTGATATCAACCATAAGGATCCCGGTTTGGGAGCTGTATGAAAGATGTGCCTGCACTGCAGTTTGAGCTTTATTTCGTGAAAATATGTTAAATAGTTCGGAAGATATAGACCAAAACAGATTATAATACACAACAATTCGTAACAATCCAATATGAAAGTATTGACATATGATATATTGTCAGAAGGTTGCAAACCAACAGTTTTACGTGAAATAAGAAAATTATAAGAAAAGTGAATAGCTGAGTGGTATTTGGAATCAATTTTTGACAGAAGATGTGCGTCACGTGATCTCATCGAAAAGGTAAGGGTTAAAGTCGGTCATGTAGGATATATCTTACTACCTTCATCATTTTATAATTTTTCTGCTAATTTGTGCCTTTCGTATCTATCCTGATGTGTAGAATGTGAACACAGCATATTTTCTTCTGACATTGAAATATATATACAGGGTGCAGCAAAATTAACCGTTGCAGAAGACAAGATAATATTTCCTTTTCAGGAAAATATAAAAGTTTTCTATAATTAGCGTATTTTCTCTTTGTGTTACGTAAAAATACACATATGTTAACTTCGGGTGTCATATGCAAGCAACATAGTGGTGTGTCAGGGAAGGGGTTTGCAGTGAAATATGCGTTATTTTGAAAAAAGCAAAAAAGTAGTACCAAACTTGGTAGAGAATAAGGTATTTGATATCAACCATAGGGATCCCGGTTTGGGACCTCTATGATAGATGTGCCTGCACTGCAGTTTGAGCTTTATTTCGTGAAAATATGTTAAATAGTTATGAAGATATAAACCAAAACAGATTATAATACACAACAATTCGTAACAATTCAATATGTAACTATTGACATATGATATATTGTCAGAAGGTTGCCAACCAACAGTTTTACGTGAAATAAGAAAATTATAAGAAAAGTGAATAACTGATTGGTAATTCGAATCAATTTTTGACAGAAGGTGTGCGTCACGTGATCTCATCGAAAAGGTAAGGGTTAAAGTCGTTCATGTAGGATATATCTTACTACCTTCATCATTTTATAATTTTTCTGCAAGTTTGTGCCTTTCGTATCTATCCTGATGTGTAGAATGTGAAAACAACATATCTTGTTCTGACATCGAAATATATATACACGGTGCAGCAAAATTAACCGTTGCAGAAGACAAGATAATATTTCGTTTTCAGGAAAATATAAACGTTTTCTATAATTAGGGTATTTTCTCTTTGTGTTACGTAAAAATACACATATTTGAACTTCGGGTGTCATATGCAAGCAACATAGTGGTGTGTCAGGGAAGGGGTTTGCAGTGAAATATGCGTTATTTTGAAAAAAACAAAAAAGTAGTACCAAACATAGTAGAGAATAAGGTACTTGATATCAACCATAGGGATCCCGGTTTGGGATCTCTATGATAGATGTGCCTGCACTGCAGTTTGAGCTTTATTTCGTGAAAATATGTTAAATAGTTATGAAGATATAAACCAAAACAGATTATAATACACAACAATTCGTAACAATTCAATATGTAAATATTGATATATGATATATTGTCAGAAGGTTGCCAACCAACAGTTTTACGTGAAATAAGAAAATTATAAGAAAAGTTAATAACTGATTGGTAATTCGAATCAATTTGTGACAGAAGGTGCGCGTCATGTGATCTCATTGAAAACGTAAGGGTTAAAGTCGTTTTTGTAGGATATATCTTACTACCTTCATCATTTTATAATTTTTCTGCTAATTTGTGCCTTTCGTATCTATCCTGATGTGTTGAATATGAAAACAGCATATTTTGTTCTGACATCGAAATATATATATGGGGTGCAGCAAAATTGACCGCTGCAGAAGACAAGATAATATTTCGTTTTCTGGAAAATATAAACGTTTTCTATAATTAGGGTATTTTCTCTTTGTGTTACGTAAAAATACACATATTTGAACTTCGGGTGTCATATACAAGCAACATAGTGGTGTGTCAGGGTAAGGGTTTGCAGTGAAATATGCGTTATTTTGAAAAAAGCAAAAAAGTAGTACCAAACTTGGTAGAGAATAAGGTACTTGACATCAACCGTAGGGATTCCGGCTTGCGGTGTCTATGAAAGATGTGCCTGCACTGCAATTTGAGCTTTATTTCGTGAAAATATGTTAAATAGTTATGAAGATATAGACCAAAACAGATTATAATACGCAAAAATTAGTAACAATTCAATATGTACATATTGACATATGATATATTGTCAGAAGGTTGCTAACCGACAGTTTTACGTAAAATAAAAAAATATAAGAAAAGTGAATAACTCAGTGGTAATTCGAATCAATTTTTGACAGAAGGTGCGCGTCATATGATCTCATTGAAAAGGTAAGGTTTAAAGTCGTTCATGTATTATATATCTTGCTTACTTCATCATTTTATAATTTTTCTGCTAATTTGTGCCTTTCGTATCTATCCTGATGTGTTGAATATGAAAACAGCATATTTTGTTCTGACATCGAAATATATATACAGGGTGCAGCAAAATTAACCGCTGCAGAAGACAAGATAATATTTCGTTTTCAGGAAAATATAAACGTTTTCTATAATTAGGGTATTTTCTCTTTGCGTTACGTAAAAATACACATATGTTAACCTTGGGTGTCATATGCAAGCAACATAGTGGTGTGTTAGGGAAGGGGTTTGCAGTGAAATATGCGTTATTTTGAAAAAAGCAAAAAAGTAGTACCAAACTTGGTAGAGAATAAGGTACTTGATATCAACCATGGGGATCCTGGTTTGGGATCTCTATGAAAGATGTGCCTGCACTGCAATTTGAGCTTTATTTCGTGAAAATATGTTAAATAGTTCCGAAGATATAGACCAAAACAGATTATAATACACAACAATGCGTAACAATTCAATATGTAAGTATTGACATATGATATATTGTCAGAAGGTTGCCAACCAACAGTTTTACGTGAAATAAGAAAATTATAAGAAAAGTGAATAGCTGAGTGGTAATTGCAATCAATTTTTTACAGAAGGTGTGCGTCACGTGATCTCATCGAAAAGGTAAGGGTTAAAGTCGTTCATGTAGGATATATCTTACTACCTTCATCATTTTATAATTTTTCTGCAAGTTTGTGCCTTTCGTATCTATCCTGATGTGTAGAATGTGAAAACAACATATCTTGTTCTGACATCGAAATATATATACACGGTGCAGCAAAATTAACCGTTGCAGAAGACAAGATAATATTTCGTTTTCAGGAAAATATAAACGTTTTCTATAATTAGGGTATTTTCTCTTTGCGTTACGTAAAAGTACACTATTTGAACTTCGGGTGTCATATGCAAGCAATATAGTGGTGTGTCAGGAAAGGGATTTGCAGTTTTATTTTGAATAAAACACAAAAGAAGTACCAAAAATGGTAAAGAATAGGGTACTTGATATCAACCATAGGGATCCCGGTTTGGGATCTCTATGAAAGATGTGCCTGCGCAGCAGTTTGAGCTTTATTTCGTGAAAATATGTTAAATAGTTCGGAAGATATAGATCAAAACAGATTGTAATACACAACAATTCGTAACAATTCAATATGTAAGTATCGACATATGATATATTGTCAGAAGGTTGCCAACCAACAGTTTTACGTGAAATAAGAAAATTATAAGAAAAGTGAATAACTGAGTGGTAATTGGAATCAATTTTTGACAGAAGGTGTGCGTCACGTGATCTCATCGAAAAGGTAAGGGTTAAAGTCGGTCATGTAGGATATATCTTACTACCTTCATCATTTTATAATTTTTCTGCTAATTTGTGAGTTTCGTATCTATCCTGATGTGTAAAATGTGAAAACAGCATATTTTGTTCTGACATCGAAATATATATACAGGGTGCAGCAAAATTAACCGTTGCAGAAGACAAGACAATATTTCGTTTTCAGGAAAATATAAACGTTTTCTATAATTAGGGTATTTTCTCTTTGTGTTACGTAAAAATACACATATTTGAACTTCGGGTGTCATATGCAAGCAACATAGTGGTGTTTCAGGGAAGGGGTGTGCAGTGAAATATGCGTTATTTTGAAAAAAACAAAAAAGTAGTACCAAAAATGGTAAAGAATAAGGTATTTGATATCAACCATAGGGATCCCGGTTTGGGATCTCTATGAAAGATGTGCCTGCACTGCAGTTTGAGCTTTATTTCGTGAAAATATGTTAAATAGTTCGGAAGATATAGACCAAAACAGATTATAATACACAACAATTCGTAACAATCCAATATGAAAGTATTGACATATGATATATTGTCAGAAGGTTGCAAACCAACAGTTTTACGTGAAATAAGAAAATTATAAGAAAAGTGAATAGCTGAGTGGTATTTGGAATCAATTTTTGACAGAAGATGTGCGTCACGTGATCTCATCGAAAAGGTAAGGGTTAAAGTCGTTCATGTAGGATATATCTTACTACCTTCATCATTTTATAATTTTTCTGCAAGTTTGTGCCTTTCGTATCTATCCTGATGTGTAGAATGTGAAAACAACATATCTTGTTCTGACATCGAAATATATATACACAGTGCAGCAAAATTAACCGTTGCAGAAGACAAGATAATATTTCGTTTTCAGGAAAATATAAACGTTTTCTATAATTAGGGTATTTTCTCTTTGTGTTACGTAAAAATACACATATTTGAACTTCGGGTGTCATATGCAAGCAACATAGTGGTGTTTCAGGGAAGGGGTTTGCAGTGAAATATGCGTTATTTTGAAAAAAGCAAAAAAGTAGTACCAAACTTGGTAGAGAATAAGGTATTTGATATCAACCATAGGGATCCCGGTTTGGGACCTCTATGATAGATGTGCCTGCACTGCAGTTTGAGCTTTATTTCGTGAAAATATGTTAAATAGTTATGAAGATATAAACCAAAACAGATTATAATACACAACAATTCGTAACAATTCAATATGTAACTATTGACATATGATATATTGTCAGAAGGTTGCCAACCAACAGTTTTACGTGAAATAAGAAAATTATAAGAAAAGTGAATAACTGATTGGTAATTCGAATCAATTTTTGACAGAAGGTGTGCGTCACGTGATCTCATCGAAAAGGTAAGGGTTAAAGTCGTTCATGTAGGATATATCTTACTACCTTCATCATTTTATAATTTTTCTGCAAGTTTGTGCCTTTCGTATCTATCCTGATGTGTAGAATGTGAAAACAACATATCTTGTTCTGACATCGAAATATATATACACGGTGCAGCAAAATTAACCGTTGCAGAAGACAAGATAATATTTCGTTTTCAGGAAAATATAAACGTTTTCTATAATTAGGGTATTTTCTCTTTGTGTTACGTAAAAGTACACATATTTGAACTTCGGGTGTCATATGCAAGCAACATAGTGGTGTGTCAGGGAAGGGGTTTGCAGTGAAATATGCGTTATTTTGAAAAAAACAAAAAAGTAGTACCAAACATAGTAGAGAATAAGGTACTTGATATCAACCATAGGGATCCCGGTTTGGGACCTCTATGATAGATGTGCCTGCACTGCAGTTTGAGCTTTATTTCGTGAAAATATGTTAAATAGTTATGAAGATATAAACCAAAACAGATTATAATACACAACAATTCGTAACAATTCAATATGTAACTATTGACATATGATATATTGTCAGAAGGTTGCCAACCAACAGTTTTACGTGAAATAAGAAAATTATAAGAAAAGTGAATAACTGATTGGTAATTCGAATCAATTTTTGACAGAAGGTGCGCGTCATGTGATCTCATTGAAAAGGTAAGGGTTAAAGTCGTTCTTCTAGGATATATCTTACTACCTTCATCATTTTATAATTTTTCTGCTAATTTGTGCCTTTCGTATCTATCCTGATGTGTTGAATATGAAAACAGCATATTTTGTTCTGACATCGAAATATATATATGGGGTGCAGCAAAATTGACCGCTGCAGAAGACAAGATAATATTTCGTTTTCTGGAAAATATAAACGTTTTCTATAATTAGGGTATTTTCTCTTTGTGTTACGTAAAAATACACATATTTGAACTTCGGGTGTCATATACAAGCAATATAGTGGTGTGTCAGGGTAAGGGTTTGCAGTGAAATATGCGTTATTTTGAAAAAAGCAAAAAAGTAGTACCAAACTTGGTAGAGAATAAGGTACTTGACATCAACCGTAGGGATTCCGGCTTGCGGTGTCTATGAAAGATGTGCCTGCACTGCAATTTGAGCTTTATTTCGTGAAAATATGTTAAATAGTTATGAAGATATAGACCAAAACAGATTATAATACGCAAAAATTAGTAACAATTCAATATGTACATATTGACATATGATATATTGTCAGAAGGTTGCTAACCGACAGTTTTACGTAAAATAAAAAAATATAAGAAAAGTGAATAACTCAGTGGTAATTCGAATCAATTTTTGACAGAAGGTGCGCGTCATATGATCTCATTGAAAAGGTAAGGTTTAAAGTCGTCCATGTATTATATATCTTGTTTACTTCATCATTTTATAATTTTTCTGCTAATTTGTGCCTTTCGTATCTATCCTGATGTGTTGAATATGAAAACAGCATATTTTGTTCTGACATCGAAATATATATACAGGGTGCAGCAAAATTAACCGCTGCAGAAGACAAGATAATATTTCGTTTTCAGGAAAATATAAACGTTTTCTATAATTAGGGTATTTTCTCTTTGCGTTAAGTAAAAATACACATATGTTAACCTTGGGTGTCATATGCAAGCAACATAGTGGTGTGTCAGGGAAGGGGTTTGCAGTGAAATATGCGTTATTTTGAAAAAAGCAAAAAAGTAGTACCAAACTTGGTAGAGAATAAGGTACTTGATATCAACCATGGGGATCCTGGTTTGGGATCTCTATGAAAGATGTGCCTGCACTGCAATTTGAGCTTTATTTCGTGAAAATATGTTAAATAGTTATGAAGATATAAACCAAAACAGATTATAATACACAACAATTCGTAACAATTCAATATGTAACTATTGACATATGATATATTGTCAGAAGGTTGCCAACCAAAAGTTTTACGTGAAATAAGAAAATTATAAGAAAAGTGAATAACTGATTGGTAATTCGAATCAATTTTTGACAGAAGGTGTGCGTCACGTGATCTCATCGAAAAGGTAAGGGTTAAAGTCGTTCATGTAGGATATATCTTACTACCTTCATCATTTTATAATTTTTCTGCAAGTTTGTGCCTTTCGTATCTATCCTGATGTGTAGAATGTGAAAACAACATATCTTGTTCTGACATCGAAATATATATACACGGTGCAGCAAAATTAACCGTTGCAGAAGACAAGATAATATTTCGTTTTCAGGAAAATATAAACGTTTTCTATAATTAGGGTATTTTCTCTTTGTGTTACGTAAAAATACACATATTTGAACTTCGGGTGTCATATGCAAGCAACATAGTGGTGTGTCAGGGAAGGGGTTTGCAGTGAAATATGCGTTATTTTGAAAAAAACAAAAAAGTAGTACCAAACATAGTAGAGAATAAGGTACTTGATATCAACCATAGGGATCCCGGTTTGGGATCTCTATGATAGATGTGCCTGCACTGCAGTTTGAGCTTTATTTCGTGAAAATATGTTAAATAGTTGTGAAGATATAAACCAAAACAGATTATAATACACAACAATTCGTAACAATTCAATATGTAAATATTGATATATGATATATTGTCAGAAGGTTGCCAACCAACAGTTTTACGTGAAATAAGAAAATTATAAGAAAAGTTAATAACTGATTGGTAATTCGAATCAATTTTTGACAGAAGGTGCGCGTCATGTGATCTCATTGAAAAGGTAAGGGTTAAAGTCGTTCTTGTAGGATATATCTTGCTTACTTCATCATTTTATAATTTTTCTGCTAATTTGTGCCTTTCGTATCTATCCTGATGTGTTGAATATGAAAACAGCATATTTTGTTCTGACATCGAAATATATATACAGGGTGCAGCAAAATTAACCGCTGCAGAAGACAAGATAATATTTCGTTTTCAGGAAAATATAAACGTTTTCTATAATTAGGGTATTTTCTCTTTGCGTTACGTAAAAGTACACATATTTGAACTTCGGGTGTCATATGCAAGCAACATAGTGGTGTGTCAGGAAAGGGATTTGCAGTTTTATTTTGAAAAAAACACAAAAGTAGTACCAAAAATGGTAAAAAATAAGGTACTTGATATCAACCATAGGGATCCCGGTTTGGGATCTCTATGAAAGATGTGCCTGCACTGCAGTTTGAGCTTTATTTCGTGAAAATATGTTAAATAGTTCGGAAGATATAGACCAAAACAGATTATAATACACAACAATTCGTAACAATCCAATATGAAAGTATTGACATATGATATATTGTCAGAAGGTTGCAAACCAACAGTTTTACGTGAAATAAGAAAATTATAAGAAAAGTGAATAGCTCAGTGGTATTTGTAATCAATTTTTGACAGAAGATGTGCGTCACGTGATCTCATCGAAAAGGTAAGGGTTAAAGTCGGTCATGTAGGATATATCTTACTACCTTCATCATTTTATAATTTTTCTGCTAATTTGTGCCTTTCGTATCTATCCTGATGTGTAGAATGTGAACACAGCATATTTTGTTCTGACATTGAAATATATATACAGGGTGCAGCAAAATTAACCGTTGCAGAAGACAAGATAATATTTCCTTTTCAGGAAAATATAAAAGTTTTCTATAATTAGGGTATTTTCTCTTTGTGTTACGTAAAAATACACATATGTTAACCTTGGGTGTCATATGCAAGCAACATAGTGGTGTGTCAGGGAAGGGGTTTGCAGTGAAATATGCGTTATTTTGAAAAAAGCAAAAAAGTAGTACCAAACTTGGTAGAGAATAAGGTACTTGATATCAACCATGGGGATCCCGGTTTGGGACCTCTATGATAGATGTGCCTGCACTGCAGTTTGAGCTTTATTTCGTGAAAATATGTTAAATAGTTATGAAGATATAGACCAAAACAGATTATAATACACAACAATGCGTAACAATTCAATATGTAAGTATTGACATATGATATATTGTCAGAAGGTTGCCAACCAACAGTTTTACGTGAAATAAGAAAATTATAAGAAAAGTGAATAGCTGAGTGGTAATTGCAATCAATTTTTTACAGAAGGTGTGCGTCACGTGATCTCATCGAAAAGGTAAGGGTTAAAGTCGTTCATGTAGGATATATCTTACTACCTTCATCATTTTATAATTTTTCTGCAAGTTTGTGCCTTTCGTATCTATCCTGATGTGTAGAATGTGAAAACAACATATCTTGTTCTGACATCAAAATATATATACACGGTGCAGCAAAATTAACCGTTGCAGAAGACAAGATAATATTTCGTTTTCAGGAAAATATAAACGTTTTCTATAATTAGGGTATTTTCTCTTTGTGTTACGTAAAAATACACATATTTGAACTTCGGGTGTCATATACAAGCAACATAGTGGTGTGTCAGGGTAAGGGTTTGCAGTGAAATATGCGTTATTTTGAAAAAAGCAAAAAAGTAGTACCAAACTTGGTAGAGAATAAGGTACTTGACATCAACCGTAGGGATTCCGGCTTGCGGTGTCTATGAAAGATGTGCCTGCACTGCAATTTGAGCTTTATTTCGTGAAAATATGTTAAATAGTTATGAAGATATAGACCAAAACAGATTATAATACACAACAATTCGTAACAATTCAATATGTAACTATTGACATATGATATATTGTCAGAAGGTTGCCAACCAACAGTTTTACGTGAAATAAGAAAATTATAAGAAAAGTGAATAACTGATTGGTAATTCGAATCAATTTTTGACAGAAGGTGCGCGTCATGTGATCTCATTGAAAAGGTAAGGGTTAAAGTCGTTCTTCTAGGATATATCTTACTACCTTCATCATTTTATAATTTTTCTGCTAATTTGTGCCTTTCGTATCTATCCTGATGTGTTGAATATGAAAACAGCATATTTTGTTCTGACATCGAAATATATATATGGGGTGCAGCAAAATTGACCGCTGCAGAAGACAAGATAATATTTCGTTTTCTGGAAAATATAAACGTTTTCTATAATTAGGGTATTTTCTCTTTGTGTTACGTAAAAATACACATATTTGAACTTCGGGTGTCATATACAAGCAACATAGTGGTGTGTCAGGGTAAGGGTTTGCAGTGAAATATGCGTTATTTTGAAAAAAGCAAAAAAGTAGTACCAAACTTGGTAGAGAATAAGGTACTTGACATCAACCGTAGGGATTCCGGCTTGCGGTGTCTATGAAAGATGTGCCTGCACTGCAATTTGAGCTTTATTTCGTGAAAATATGTTAAATAGTTATGAAGATATAGACCAAAACAGATTATAATACGCAAAAATTAGTAACAATTCAATATGTACATATTGACATATGATATATTGTCAGAAGGTTGCTAACCGACAGTTTTACGTAAAATAAAAAAATATAAGAAAAGTGAATAACTCAGTGGTAATTCGAATCAATTTTTGACAGAAGGTGCGCGTCATATGATCTCATTGAAAAGGTAAGGTTTAAAGTCGTTCATGTATTATATATCTTGCTTACTTCATCATTTTATAATTTTTCTGCTAATTTGTGCCTTTCGTATCTATCCTGATGTGTTGAATATGAAAACAGCATATTTTGTTCTGACATCGAAATATATATACAGGGTGCAGCAAAATTAACCGCTGCAGAAGACAAGATAATATTTCGTTTTCAGGAAAATATAAACGTTTTCTATAATTAGGGTATTTTCTCTTTGCGTTACGTAAAAATACACATATGTTAACCTTGGGTGTCATATGCAAGCAACATAGTGGTGTGTCAGGGAAGGGGTTTGCAGTGAAATATGCGTTATTTTGAAAAAAGCAAAAAAGTAGTACCAAACTTGGTAGAGAATAAGGTACTTGATATCAACCATGGGGATCCTGGTTTGGGATCTCTATGAAAGATGTGCCTGCACTGCAATTTGAGCTTTATTTCGTGAAAATATGTTAAATAGTTCCGAAGATATAGACCAAAACAGATTATAATACACAACAATGCGTAACAATTCAATATGTAAGTATTGACATATGATATATTGTCAGAAGGTTGCCAACCAACAGTTTTACGTGAAATAAGAAAATTATAAGAAAAGTGAATAGCTGAGTGGTAATTGCAATCAATTTTTTACAGAAGGTGTGCGTCACGTGATCTCATCGAAAAGGTAAGGGTTAAAGTCGTTCATGTAGGATATATCTTACTACCTTCATCATTTTATAATTTTTCTGCAAGTTTGTGCCTTTCGTATCTATCCTGATGTGTAGAATGTGAAAACAACATATCTTGTTCTGACATCGAAATATATATACACGGTGCAGCAAAATTAACCGTTGCAGAAGACAAGATAATATTTCGTTTTCAGGAAAATATAAACGTTTTCTATAATTAGGGTATTTTCTCTTTGCGTTACGTAAAAGTACACTATTTGAACTTCGGGTGTCATATGCAAGCAATATAGTGGTGTGTCAGGAAAGGGATTTGCAGTTTTATTTTGAATAAAACACAAAAGAAGTACCAAAAATGGTAAAGAATAAGGTACTTGATATCAACCATAGGGATCCCGGTTTGGGATCTCTATGAAAGATGTGCCTGCGCTGCAGTTTGAGCTTTATTTCGTGAAAATATGTTAAATAGTTCGGAAGATATAGATCAAAACAGATTGTAATACACAACAATTCGTAACAATTCAATATGTAAGTATCGACATATGATATATTGTCAGAAGGTTGCCAACCAACAGTTTTACGTGAAATAAGAAAATTATAAGAAAAGTGAATAACTGAGTGGTAATTGGAATCAATTTTTGACAGAAGGTGTGCGTCACGTGATCTCATCGAAAAGGTAAGGGTTAAAGTCGGTCATGTAGGATATATCTTACTACCTTCATCATTTTATAATTTTTCTGCTAATTTGTGAGTTTCGTATCTATCCTGATGTGTAAAATGTGAAAACAGCATATTTTGTTCTGACATCGAAATATATATACAGGGTGCAGCAAAATTAACCGTTGCAGAAGACAAGACAATATTTCGTTTTCAGGAAAATATAAACGTTTTCTATAATTAGGGTATTTTCTCTTTGTGTTACGTAAAAATACACATATTTGAACTTCGGGTGTCATATGCAAGCAACATAGTGGTGTTTCAGGGAAGGGGTGTGCAGTGAAATATGCGTTATTTTGAAAAAAACAAAAAAGTAGTACCAAAAATGGTAAAGAATAAGGTATTTGATATCAACCATAGGGATCCCGGTTTGGGATCTCTATGAAAGATGTACCTGCACTGCAGTTTGAGCTTTATTTCGTGAAAATATGTTAAATAGTTCGGAAGATATAGACCAAAACAGATTATAATACACAACAATTCGTAACAATCCAATATGAAAGTATTGACATATGATATATTGTCAGAAGGTTGCAAACCAACAGTTTTACGTGAAATAAGAAAATTATAAGAAAAGTGAATAGCTGAGTGGTATTTGGAATCAATTTTTGACAGAAGATGTGCGTCACGTGATCTCATCGAAAAGGTAAGGGTTAAAGTCGTTCATGTAGGATATATCTTACTACCTTCATCATTTTATAATTTTTCTGCAAGTTTGTGCCTTTCGTATCTATCCTGATGTGTAGAATGTGAAAACAACATATCTTGTTCTGACATCGAAATATATATACACAGTGCAGCAAAATTAACCGTTGCAGAAGACAAGATAATATTTCGTTTTCAGGAAAATATAAACGTTTTCTATAATTAGGGTATTTTCTCTTTGTGTTACGTAAAAATACACATATTTGAACTTCGGGTGTCATATGCAAGCAACATAGTGGTGTTTCAGGGAAGGGGTTTGCAGTGAAATATGCGTTATTTTGAAAAAAGCAAAAAAGTAGTACCAAACTTGGTAGAGAATAAGGTATTTGATATCAACCATAGGGATCCCGGTTTGGGACCTCTATGATAGATGTGCCTGCACTGCAGTTTGAGCTTTATTTCGTGAAAATATGTTAAATAGTTATGAAGATATAAACCAAAACAGATTATAATACACAACAATTCGTAACAATTCAATATGTAACTATTGACATATGATATATTGTCAGAAGGTTGCCAACCAACAGTTTTACGTGAAATAAGAAAATTATAAGAAAAGTGAATAACTGATTGGTAATTCGAATCAATTTTTGACAGAAGGTGTACGTCACGTGATCTCATCGAAAAGGTAAGGGTTAAAGTCGTTCATGTAGGATATATCTTACTACCTTCATCATTTTATAATTTTTCTGCAAGTTTGTGCCTTTCGTATCTATCCTGATGTGTAGAATGTGAAAACAACATATCTTGTTCTGACATCGAAATATATATACACGGTGCAGCAAAATTAACCGTTGCAGAAGACAAGATAATATTTCGTTTTCAGGAAAATATAAACGTTTTCTATAATTAGGGTATTTTCTCTTTGTGTTACGTAAAAGTACACATATTTGAACTTCGGGTGTCATATGCAAGCAACATAGTGGTGTGTCAGGGAAGGGGTTTGCAGTGAAATATGCGTTATTTTGAAAAAAACAAAAAAGTAGTACCAAACATAGTAGAGAATAAGGTACTTGATATCAACCATAGGGATCCCGGTTTGGGACCTCTATGATAGATGTGCCTGCACTGCAGTTTGAGCTTTATTTCGTGAAAATATGTTAAATAGTTATGAAGATATAAACCAAAACAGATTATAATACACAACAATTCGTAACAATTCAATATGTAACTATTGACATATGATATATTGTCAGAAGGTTGCCAACCAACAGTTTTACGTGAAATAAGAAAATTATAAGAAAAGTGAATAACTGATTGGTAATTCGAATCAATTTTTGACAGAAGGTGCGCGTCATGTGATCTCATTGAAAAGGTAAGGGTTAAAGTCGTTCTTCTAGGATATATCTTACTACCTTCATCATTTTATAATTTTTCTGCTAATTTGTGCCTTTCGTATCTATCCTGATGTGTTGAATATGAAAACAGCATATTTTGTTCTGACATCGAAATATATATATGGGGTGCAGCAAAATTGACCGCTGCAGAAGACAAGATAATATTTCGTTTTCTGGAAAATATAAACGTTTTCTATAATTAGGGTATTTTCTCTTTGTGTTACGTAAAAATACACATATTTGAACTTCGGGTGTCATATACAAGCAATATAGTGGTGTGTCAGGGTAAGGGTTTGCAGTGAAATATGCGTTATTTTGAAAAAAGCAAAAAAGTAGTACCAAACTTGGTAGAGAATAAGGTACTTGACATCAACCGTAGGGATTCCGGCTTGCGGTGTCTATGAAAGATGTGCCTGCACTGCAATTTGAGCTTTATTTCGTGAAAATATGTTAAATAGTTATGAAGATATAGACCAAAACAGATTATAATACGCAAAAATTAGTAACAATTCAATATGTACATATTGACATATGATATATTGTCAGAAGGTTGCTAACCGACAGTTTTACGTAAAATAAAAAAATATAAGAAAAGTGAATAACTCAGTGGTAATTCGAATCAATTTTTGACAGAAGGTGCGCGTCATATGATCTCATTGAAAAGGTAAGGTTTAAAGTCGTCCATGTATTATATATCTTGTTTACTTCATCATTTTATAATTTTTCTGCTAATTTGTGCCTTTCGTATCTATCCTGATGTGTTGAATATGAAAACAGCATATTTTGTTCTGACATCGAAATATATATACAGGGTGCAGCAAAATTAACCGCTGCAGAAGACAAGATAATATTTCGTTTTCAGGAAAATATAAACGTTTTCTATAATTAGGGTATTTTCTCTTTGCGTTAAGTAAAAATACACATATGTTAACCTTGGGTGTCATATGCAAGCAACATAGTGGTGTGTCAGGGAAGGGGTTTGCAGTGAAATATGCGTTATTTTGAAAAAAGCAAAAAAGTAGTACCAAACTTGGTAGAGAATAAGGTACTTGATATCAACCATGGGGATCCTGGTTTGGGATCTCTATGAAAGATGTGCCTGCACTGCAATTTGAGCTTTATTTCGTGAAAATATGTTAAATAGTTATGAAGATATAAACCAAAACAGATTATAATACACAACAATTCGTAACAATTCAATATGTAACTATTGACATATGATATATTGTCAGAAGGTTGCCAACCAACAGTTTTACGTGAAATAAGAAAATTATAAGAAAAGTGAATAACTGATTGGTAATTCGAATCAATTTTTGACAGAAGGTGTGCGTCACGTGATCTCATCGAAAAGGTAAGGGTTAAAGTCGTTCATGTAGGATATATCTTACTACCTTCATCATTTTATAATTTTTCTGCAAGTTTGTGCCTTTCGTATCTATCCTGATGTGTAGAATGTGAAAACAACATATCTTGTTCTGACATCGAAATATATATACACGGTGCAGCAAAATTAACCGTTGCAGAAGACAAGATAATATTTCGTTTTCAGGAAAATATAAACGTTTTCTATAATTAGGGTATTTTCTCTTTGTGTTACGTAAAAATACACATATTTGAACTTCGGGTGTCATATGCAAGCAACATAGTGGTGTGTCAGGGAAGGGGTTTGCAGTGAAATATGCGTTATTTTGAAAAAAACAAAAAAGTAGTACCAAACATAGTAGAGAATAAGGTACTTGATATCAACCATAGGGATCCCGGTTTGGGATCTCTATGATAGATGTGCCTGCACTGCAGTTTGAGCTTTATTTCGTGAAAATATGTTAAATAGTTATGAAGATATAAACCAAAACAGATTATAATACACAACAATTCGTAACAATTCAATATGTAAATATTGATATATGATATATTGTCAGAAGGTTGCCAACCAACAGTTTTACGTGAAATAAGAAAATTATAAGAAAAGTTAATAACTGATTGGTAATTCGAATCAATTTTTGACAGAAGGTGCGCGTCATGTGATCTCATTGAAAAGGTAAGGGTTAAAGTCGTTCTTGTAGGATATATCTTGCTTACTTCATCATTTTATAATTTTTCTGCTAATTTGTGCCTTTCGTATCTATCCTGATGTGTTGAATATGAAAACAGCATATTTTGTTCTGACATCGAAATATATATACAGGGTGCAGCAAAATTAACCGCTGCAGAAGACAAGATAATATTTCGTTTTCAAGAAAATATAAACGTTTTCTATAATTAGGGTATTTTCTCTTTGCGTTACGTAAAAGTACACATATTTGAACTTCGGGTGTCATATGCAAGCAACATAGTGGTGTGTCAGGAAAGGGATTTGCAGTTTTATTTTGAAAAAAACACAAAAGTAGTACCAAAAATGGTAAAAAATAAGGTACTTGATATCAACCATAGGGATCCCGGTTTGGGATCTCTATGAAAGATGTGCCTGCACTGCAGTTTGAGCTTTATTTCGTGAAAATATGTTAAATAGTTCGGAAGATATAGACCAAAACAGATTATAATACACAACAATTCGTAACAATCCAATATGAAAGTATTGACATATGATATATTGTCAGAAGGTTGCAAACCAACAGTTTTACGTGAAATAAGAAAATTATAAGAAAAGTGAATAGCTCAGTGGTATTTGTAATCAATTTTTGACAGAAGATGTGCGTCACGTGATCTCATCGAAAAGGTAAGGGTTAAAGTCGGTCATGTAGGATATATCTTACTACCTTCATCATTTTATAATTTTTCTGCTAATTTGTGCCTTTCGTATCTATCCTGATGTGTAGAATGTGAACACAGCATATTTTGTTCTGACATCGAAATATATATACAGGGTGCAGCAAAATTAACCGCTGCAGAAGACAAGATAATATTTCGTTTTCAGGAAAATATAAACGTTTTCTATAATTAGGGTATTTTCTCTTTGCGTTACGTAAAAATACACATATGTTAACCTTGGGTGTCATATGCAAGCAACATAGTGGTGTGTCAGGGAAGGGGTTTGCAGTGAAATATGCGTTATTTTGAAAAAAGCAAAAAAGTAGTACCAAACTTGGTAGAGAATAAGGTACTTGATATCAACCATGGGGATCCTGGTTTGGGATCTCTATGAAAGATGTGCCTGCACTGCAATTTGAGCTTTATTTCGTGAAAATATGTTAAATAGTTCCGAAGATATAGACCAAAACAGATTATAATACACAACAATGCGTAACAATTCAATATGTAAGTATTGACATATGATATATTGTCAGAAGGTTGCCAACCAACAGTTTTACGTGAAATAAGAAAATTATAAGAAAAGTGAATAGCTGAGTGGTAATTGCAATCAATTTTTTACAGAAGGTGTGCGTCACGTGATCTCATCGAAAAGGTAAGGGTTAAAGTCGTTCATGTAGGATATATCTTACTACCTTCATCATTTTATAATTTTTCTGCAAGTTTGTGCCTTTCGTATCTATCCTGATGTGTAGAATGTGAAAACAACATATCTTGTTCTGACATCGAAATATATATACACGGTGCAGCAAAATTAACCGTTGCAGAAGACAAGATAATATTTCGTTTTCAGGAAAATATAAACGTTTTCTATAATTAGGGTATTTTCTCTTTGCGTTACGTAAAAGTACACTATTTGAACTTCGGGTGTCATATGCAAGCAATATAGTGGTGTGTCAGGAAAGGGATTTGCAGTTTTATTTTGAATAAAACACAAAAGAAGTACCAAAAATGGTAAAGAATAAGGTACTTGATATCAACCATAGGGATCCCGGTTTGGGATCTCTATGAAAGATGTGCCTGCGCTGCAGTTTGAGCTTTATTTCGTGAAAATATGTTAAATAGTTCGGAAGATATAGATCAAAACAGATTGTAATACACAACAATTCGTAACAATTCAATATGTAAGTATCGACATATGATATATTGTCAGAAGGTTGCCAACCAACAGTTTTACGTGAAATAAGAAAATTATAAGAAAAGTGAATAACTGAGTGGTAATTGGAATCAATTTTTGACAGAAGGTGTGCGTCACGTGATCTCATCGAAAAGGTAAGGGTTAAAGTCGGTCATGTAGGATATATCTTACTACCTTCATCATTTTATAATTTTTCTGCTAATTTGTGAGT
The DNA here is from genome assembly GCF_964235325.1 of Thermobia domestica. Taxonomy (NCBI): domain Eukaryota; kingdom Metazoa; phylum Arthropoda; class Insecta; order Zygentoma; family Lepismatidae; genus Thermobia; species Thermobia domestica. The sequence continues at coordinate 39,635 of NW_027656198.1, read as the reverse complement.
TTCGTATCTATCCTGATGTGTAAAATGTGAAAACAGCATATTTTGTTCTGACATCGAAATATATATACAGGGTGCAGCAAAATTAACCGTTGCAGAAGACAAGACAATATTTCGTTTTCAGGAAAATATAAACGTTTTCTATAATTAGGGTATTTTCTCTTTGTGTTACGTAAAAATACACATATTTGAACTTCGGGTGTCATATGCAAGCAACATAGTGGTGTTTCAGGGAAGGGGTGTGCAGTGAAATATGCGTTATTTTGAAAAAAACAAAAAAGTAGTACCAAAAATGGTAAAGAATAAGGTATTTGATATCAACCATAGGGATCCCGGTTTGGGATCTCTATGAAAGATGTGCCTGCACTGCAGTTTGAGCTTTATTTCGTGAAAATATGTTAAATAGTTCGGAAGATATAGACCAAAACAGATTATAATACACAACAATTCGTAACAATCCAATATGAAAGTATTGACATATGATATATTGTCAGAAGGTTGCAAACCAACAGTTTTACGTGAAATAAGAAAATTATAAGAAAAGTGAATAGCTGAGTGGTATTTGGAATCAATTTTTGACAGAAGATGTGCGTCACGTGATCTCATCGAAAAGGTAAGGGTTAAAGTCGTTCATGTAGGATATATCTTACTACCTTCATCATTTTATAATTTTTCTGCAAGTTTGTGCCTTTCGTATCTATCCTGATGTGTAGAATGTGAAAACAACATATCTTGTTCTGACATCGAAATATATATACACAGTGCAGCAAAATTAACCGTTGCAGAAGACAAGATAATATTTCGTTTTCAGGAAAATATAAACGTTTTCTATAATTAGGGTATTTTCTCTTTGTGTTACGTAAAAATACACATATTTGAACTTCGGGTGTCATATGCAAGCAACATAGTGGTGTTTCAGGGAAGGGGTTTGCAGTGAAATATGCGTTATTTTGAAAAAAGCAAAAAAGTAGTACCAAACTTGGTAGAGAATAAGGTATTTGATATCAACCATAGGGATCCCGGTTTGGGACCTCTATGATAGATATGCCTGCACTGCAGTTTGAGCTTTATTTCGTGAAAATATGTTAAATAGTTATGAAGATATAAACCAAAACAGATTATAATACACAACAATTCGTAACAATTCAATATGTAACTATTGACATATGATATATTGTCAGAAGGTTGCCAACCAACAGTTTTACGTGAAATAAGAAAATTATAAGAAAAGTGAATAACTGATTGGTAATTCGAATCAATTTTTGACAGAAGGTGTGCGTCACGTGATCTCATCGAAAAGGTAAGGGTTAAAGTCGTTCATGTAGGATATATCTTACTACCTTCATCATTTTATAATTTTTCTGCAAGTTTGTGCCTTTCGTATCTATCCTGATGTGTAGAATGTGAAAACAACATATCTTGTTCTGACATCGAAATATATATACACGGTGCAGCAAAATTAACCGTTGCAGAAGACAAGATAATATTTCGTTTTCAGGAAAATATAAACGTTTTCTATAATTAGGGTATTTTCTCTTTGTGTTACGTAAAAGTACACATATTTGAACTTCGGGTGTCATATGCAAGCAACATAGTGGTGTGTCAGGGAAGGGGTTTGCAGTGAAATATGCGTTATTTTGAAAAAAACAAAAAAGTAGTACCAAACATAGTAGAGAATAAGGTACTTGATATCAACCATAGGGATCCCGGTTTGGGACCTCTATGATAGATGTGCCTGCACTGCAGTTTGAGCTTTATTTCGTGAAAATATGTTAAATAGTTATGAAGATATAAACCAAAACAGATTATAATACACAACAATTCGTAACAATTCAATATGTAACTATTGACATATGATATATTGTCAGAAGGTTGCCAACCAACAGTTTTACGTGAAATAAGAAAATTATAAGAAAAGTGAATAACTGATTGGTAATTCGAATCAATTTTTGACAGAAGGTGCGCGTCATGTGATCTCATTGAAAAGGTAAGGGTTAAAGTCGTTCTTCTAGGATATATCTTACTACCTTCATCATTTTATAATTTTTCTGCTAATTTGTGCCTTTCGTATCTATCCTGATGTGTTGAATATGAAAACAGCATATTTTGTTCTGACATCGAAATATATATATGGGGTGCAGCAAAATTGACCGCTGCAGAAGACAAGATAATATTTCGTTTTCTGGAAAATATAAACGTTTTCTATAATTAGGGTATTTTCTCTTTGTGTTACGTAAAAATACACATATTTGAACTTCGGGTGTCATATACAAGCAATATAGTGGTGTGTCAGGGTAAGGGTTTGCAGTGAAATATGCGTTATTTTGAAAAAAGCAAAAAAGTAGTACCAAACTTGGTAGAGAATAAGGTACTTGACATCAACCGTAGGGATTCCGGCTTGCGGTGTCTATGAAAGATGTGCCTGCACTGCAATTTGAGCTTTATTTCGTGAAAATATGTTAAATAGTTATGAAGATATAGACCAAAACAGATTATAATACGCAAAAATTAGTAACAATTCAATATGTACATATTGACATATGATATATTGTCAGAAGGTTGCTAACCGACAGTTTTACGTAAAATAAAAAAATATAAGAAAAGTGAATAACTCAGTGGTAATTCGAATCAATTTTTGACAGAAGGTGCGCGTCATATGATCTCATTGAAAAGGTAAGGTTTAAAGTCGTCCATGTATTATATATCTTGTTTACTTCATCATTTTATAATTTTTCTGCTAATTTGTGCCTTTCGTATCTATCCTGATGTGTTGAATATGAAAACAGCATATTTTGTTCTGACATCGAAATATATATACAGGGTGCAGCAAAATTAACCGCTGCAGAAGACAAGATAATATTTCGTTTTCAGGAAAATATAAACGTTTTCTATAATTAGGGTATTTTCTCTTTGCGTTAAGTAAAAATACACATATGTTAACCTTGGGTGTCATATGCAAGCAACATAGTGGTGTGTCAGGGAAGGGGTTTGCAGTGAAATATGCGTTATTTTGAAAAAAGCAAAAAAGTAGTACCAAACTTGGTAGAGAATAAGGTACTTGATATCAACCATGGGGATCCTGGTTTGGGATCTCTATGAAAGATGTGCCTGCACTGCAATTTGAGCTTTATTTCGTGAAAATATGTTAAATAGTTATGAAGATATAAACCAAAACAGATTATAATACACAACAATTCGTAACAATTCAATATGTAACTATTGACATATGATATATTGTCAGAAGGTTGCCAACCAACAGTTTTACGTGAAATAAGAAAATTATAAGAAAAGTGAATAACTGATTGGTAATTCGAATCAATTTTTGACAGAAGGTGTGCGTCACGTGATCTCATCGAAAAGGTAAGGGTTAAAGTCGTTCATGTAGGATATATCTTACTACCTTCATCATTTTATAATTTTTCTGCAAGTTTGTGCCTTTCGTATCTATCCTGATGTGTAGAATGTGAAAACAACATATCTTGTTCTGACATCGAAATATATATACACGGTGCAGCAAAATTAACCGTTGCAGAAGACAAGATAATATTTCGTTTTCAGGAAAATATAAACGTTTTCTATAATTAGGGTATTTTCTCTTTGTGTTACGTAAAAATACACATATTTGAACTTCGGGTGTCATATGCAAGCAACATAGTGGTGTGTCAGGGAAGGGGTTTGCAGTGAAATATGCGTTATTTTGAAAAAAACAAAAAAGTAGTACCAAACATAGTAGAGAATAAGGTACTTGATATCAACCATAGGGATCCCGGTTTGGGATCTCTATGATAGATGTGCCTGCACTGCAGTTTGAGCTTTATTTCGTGAAAATATGTTAAATAGTTATGAAGATATAAACCAAAACAGATTATAATACACAACAATTCGTAACAATTCAATATGTAAATATTGATATATGATATATTGTCAGAAGGTTGCCAACCAACAGTTTTACGTGAAATAAGAAAATTATAAGAAAAGTTAATAACTGATTGGTAATTCGAATCAATTTTTGACAGAAGGTGCGCGTCATGTGATCTCATTGAAAAGGTAAGGGTTAAAGTCGTTCTTGTAGGATATATCTTGCTTACTTCATCATTTTATAATTTTTCTGCTAATTTGTGCCTTTCGTATCTATCCTGATGTGTTGAATATGAAAACAGCATATTTTGTTCTGACATCGAAATATATATACAGGGTGCAGCAAAATTAACCGCTGCAGAAGACAAGATAATATTTCGTTTTCAAGAAAATATAAACGTTTTCTATAATTAGGGTATTTTCTCTTTGCGTTACGTAAAAGTACACATATTTGAACTTCGGGTGTCATATGCAAGCAACATAGTGGTGTGTCAGGAAAGGGATTTGCAGTTTTATTTTGAAAAAAACACAAAAGTAGTACCAAAAATGGTAAAAAATAAGGTACTTGATATCAACCATAGGGATCCCGGTTTGGGATCTCTATGAAAGATGTGCCTGCACTGCAGTTTGAGCTTTATTTCGTGAAAATATGTTAAATAGTTCGGAAGATATAGACCAAAACAGATTATAATACACAACAATTCGTAACAATCCAATATGAAAGTATTGACATATGATATATTGTCAGAAGGTTGCAAACCAACAGTTTTACGTGAAATAAGAAAATTATAAGAAAAGTGAATAGCTCAGTGGTATTTGTAATCAATTTTTGACAGAAGATGTGCGTCACGTGATCTCATCGAAAAGGTAAGGGTTAAAGTCGGTCATGTAGGATATATCTTACTACCTTCATCATTTTATAATTTTTCTGCTAATTTGTGCCTTTCGTATCTATCCTGATGTGTAGAATGTGAACACAGCATATTTTGTTCTGACATTGAAATATATATACAGGGTGCAGCAAAATTAACCGTTGCAGAAGACAAGATAATATTTCCTTTTCAGGAAAATATAAAAGTTTTCTATAATTAGGGTATTTTCTCTTTGTGTTACGTAAAAATACACATATGTTAACCTTGGGTGTCATATGCAAGCAACATAGTGGTGTGTCAGGGAAGGGGTTTGCAGTGAAATATGCGTTATTTTGAAAAAAGCAAAAAAGTAGTACCAAACTTGGTAGAGAATAAGGTACTTGATATCAACCATGGGGATCCCGGTTTGGGACCTCTATGATAGATGTGCCTGCACTGCAGTTTGAGCTTTATTTCGTGAAAATATGTTAAATAGTTATGAAGATATAGACCAAAACAGATTATAATACACAACAATGCGTAACAATTCAATATGTAAGTATTGACATATGATATATTGTCAGAAGATTGCCAACCAACAGTTTTACGTGAAATAAGAAAATTATAAGAAAAGTGAATAGCTGAGTGGTAATTGCAATCAATTTTTTACAGAAGGTGTGCGTCACGTGATCTCATCGAAAAGGTAAGGGTTAAAGTCGTTCATGTAGGATATATCTTACTACCTTCATCATTTTATAATTTTTCTGCAAGTTTGTGCCTTTCGTATCTATCCTGATGTGTAGAATGTGAAAACAACATATCTTGTTCTGACATCGAAATATATATACACGGTGCAGCAAAATTAACCGTTGCAGAAGACAAGATAATATTTCGTTTTCAGGAAAATATAAACGTTTTCTATAATTAGGGTATTTTCTCTTTGTGTTACGTAAAAATACACATATTTGAACTTCGGGTGTCATATACAAGCAACATAGTGGTGTGTCAGGGTAAGGGTTTGCAGTGAAATATGCGTTATTTTGAAAAAAGCAAAAAAGTAGTACCAAACTTGGTAGAGAATAAGGTACTTGACATCAACCGTAGGGATTCCGGCTTGCGGTGTCTATGAAAGATGTGCCTGCACTGCAATTTGAGCTTTATTTCGTGAAAATATGTTAAATAGTTATGAAGATATAGACCAAAACAGATTATAATACACAACAATTCGTAACAATTCAATATGTAACTATTGACATATGATATATTGTCAGAAGGTTGCCAACCAACAGTTTTACGTGAAATAAGAAAATTATAAGAAAAGTGAATAACTGATTGGTAATTCGAATCAATTTTTGACAGAAGGTGCGCGTCATGTGATCTCATTGAAAAGGTAAGGGTTAAAGTCGTTCTTCTAGGATATATCTTACTACCTTCATCATTTTATAATTTTTCTGCTAATTTGTGCCTTTCGTATCTATCCTGATGTGTTGAATATGAAAACAGCATATTTTGTTCTGACATCGAAATATATATATGGGGTGCAGCAAAATTGACCGCTGCAGAAGACAAGATAATATTTCGTTTTCTGGAAAATATAAACGTTTTCTATAATTAGGGTATTTTCTCTTTGTGTTACGTAAAAATACACATATTTGAACTTCGGGTGTCATATACAAGCAACATAGTGGTGTGTCAGGGTAAGGGTTTGCAGTGAAATATGCGTTATTTTGAAAAAAGCAAAAAAAAAGTACCAAACTTGGTAGAGAATAAGGTACTTGACATCAACCGTAGGGATTCCGGCTTGCGGTGTCTATGAAAGATGTGCCTGCACTGCAATTTGAGCTTTATTTCGTGAAAATATGTTAAATAGTTATGAAGATATAGACCAAAACAGATTATAATACGCAAAAATTAGTAACAATTCAATATGTACATATTGACATATGATATATTGTCAGAAGGTTGCTAACCGACAGTTTTACGTAAAATAAAAAAATATAAGAAAAGTGAATAACTCAGTGGTAATTCGAATCAATTTTTGACAGAAGGTGCGCGTCATATGATCTCATTGAAAAGGTAAGGTTTAAAGTCGTTCATGTATTATATATCTTGCTTACTTCATCATTTTATAATTTTTCTGCTAATTTGTGCCTTTCGTATCTATCCTGATGTGTTGAATATGAAAACAGCATATTTTGTTCTGACATCGAAATATATATACAGGGTGCAGCAAAATTAACCGCTGCAGAAGACAAGATAATATTTCGTTTTCAGGAAAATATAAACGTTTTCTATAATTAGGGTATTTTCTCTTTGCGTTACGTAAAAATACACATATGTTAACCTTGGGTGTCATATGCAAGCAACATAGTGGTGTGTCAGGGAAGGGGTTTGCAGTGAAATATGCGTTATTTTGAAAAAAGCAAAAAAGTAGTACCAAACTTGGTAGAGAATAAGGTACTTGATATCAACCATGGGGATCCTGGTTTGGGATCTCTATGAAAGATGTGCCTGCACTGCAATTTGAGCTTTATTTCGTGAAAATATGTTAAATAGTTCCGAAGATATAGACCAAAACAGATTATAATACACAACAATGCGTAACAATTCAATATGTAAGTATTGACATATGATATATTGTCAGAAGGTTGCCAACCAACAGTTTTACGTGAAATAAGAAAATTATAAGAAAAGTGAATAGCTGAGTGGTAATTGCAATCAATTTTTTACAGAAGGTGTGCGTCACGTGATCTCATCGAAAAGGTAAGGGTTAAAGTCGTTCATGTAGGATATATCTTACTACCTTCATCATTTTATAATTTTTCTGCAAGTTTGTGCCTTTCGTATCTATCCTGATGTGTAGAATGTGAAAACAACATATCTTGTTCTGACATCGAAATATATATACACGGTGCAGCAAAATTAACCGTTGCAGAAGACAAGATAATATTTCGTTTTCAGGAAAATATAAACGTTTTCTATAATTAGGGTATTTTCTCTTTGCGTTACGTAAAAGTACACTATTTGAACTTCGGGTGCCATATGCAAGCAATATAGTGGTGTGTCAGGAAAGGGATTTGCAGTTTTATTTTGAATAAAACACAAAAGAAGTACCAAAAATGGTAAAGAATAAGGTACTTGATATCAACCATAGGGATCCCGGTTTGGGATCTCTATGAAAGATGTGCCTGCGCTGCAGTTTGAGCTTTATTTCGTGAAAATATGTTAAATAGTTCGGAAGATATAGATCAAAACAGATTGTAATACACAACAATTCGTAACAATTCAATATGTAAGTATCGACATATGATATATTGTCAGAAGGTTGCAAACCAACAGTTTTACGTGAAATAAGAAAATTATAAGAAAAGTGAATAACTGATTGGTAATTCGAATCAATTTTTGACAGAAGGTGTGCGTCACGTGATCTCATCGAAAAGGTAAGGGTTAAAGTCGTTCATGTAGGATATATCTTACTACCTTCATCATTTTATAATTTTTCTGCAAGTTTGTGCCTTTCGTATCTATCCTGATGTGTAGAATGTGAAAACAACATATCTTGTTCTGACATCGAAATATATATACACGGTGCAGCAAAATTAACCGTTGCAGAAGACAAGATAATATTTCGTTTTCAGGAAAATATAAACGTTTTCTATAATTAGGGTATTTTCTCTTTGTGTTACGTAAAAGTACACATATTTGAACTTCGGGTGTCATATGCAAGCAACATAGTGGTGTGTCAGGGAAGGGGTTTGCAGTGAAATATGCGTTATTTTGAAAAAAACAAAAAAGTAGTACCAAACATAGTAGAGAATAAGGTACTTGATATCAACCATAGGGATTCCGGCTTGCGGTGTCTATGAAAGATGTGCCTGCACTGCAATTTGAGCTTTATTTCGTGAAAATATGTTAAATAGTTATGAAGATATAGACCAAAACAGATTATAATACGCAAAAATTAGTAACAATTCAATATGTACATATTGACATATGATATATTGTCAGAAGGTTGCTAACCGACAGTTTTACGTAAAATAAAAAAATATAAGAAAAGTGAATAACTCAGTGGTAATTCGAATCAATTTTTGACAGAAGGTGCGCGTCATATGATCTCATTGAAAAGGTAAGGTTTAAAGTCGTCCATGTATTATATATCTTGTTTACTTCATCATTTTATAATTTTTCTGCTAATTTGTGCCTTTCGTATCTATCCTGATGTGTTGAATATGAAAACAGCATATTTTGTTCTGACATCGAAATATATATACAGGGTGCAGCAAAATTAACCGCTGCAGAAGACAAGATAATATTTCGTTTTCAGGAAAATATAAACGTTTTCTATAATTAGGGTATTTTCTCTTTGCGTTAAGTAAAAATACACATATGTTAACCTTGGGTGTCATATGCAAGCAACATAGTGGTGTGTCAGGGAAGGGGTTTGCAGTGAAATATGCGTTATTTTGAAAAAAGCAAAAAAGTAGTACCAAACTTGGTAGAGAATAAGGTACTTGATATCAACCATGGGGATCCTGGTTTGGGATCTCTATGAAAGATGTGCCTGCACTGCAATTTGAGCTTTATTTCGTGAAAATATGTTAAATAGTTATGAAGATATAAACCAAAACAGATTATAATACACAACAATTCGTAACAATTCAATATGTAACTATTGACATATGATATATTGTCAGAAGGTTGCCAACCAACAGTTTTACGTGAAATAAGAAAATTATAAGAAAAGTGAATAACTGATTGGTAATTCGAATCAATTTTTGACAGAAGGTGTGCGTCACGTGATCTCATCGAAAAGGTAAGGGTTAAAGTCGTTCATGTAGGATATATCTTACTACCTTCATCATTTTATAATTTTTCTGCAAGTTTGTGCCTTTCGTATCTATCCTGATGTGTAGAATGTGAAAACAACATATCTTGTTCTGACATCGAAATATATATACACGGTGCAGCAAAATTAACCGTTGCAGAAGACAAGATAATATTTCGTTTTCAGGAAAATATAAACGTTTTCTATAATTAGGGTATTTTCTCTTTGTGTTACGTAAAAATACACATATTTGAACTTCGGGTGTCATATGCAAGCAACATAGTGGTGTGTCAGGGAAGGGGTTTGCAGTGAAATATGCGTTATTTTGAAAAAAACAAAAAAGTAGTACCAAACATAGTAGAGAATAAGGTACTTGATATCAACCATAGGGATCCCGGTTTGGGATCTCTATGATAGATGTGCCTGCACTGCAGTTTGAGCTTTATTTCGTGAAAATATGTTAAATAGTTATGAAGATATAAACCAAAACAGATTATAATACACAACAATTCGTAACAATTCAATATGTAAATATTGATATATGATATATTGTCAGAAGGTTGCCAACCAACAGTTTTACGTGAAATAAGAAAATTATAAGAAAAGTTAATAACTGATTGGTAATTCGAATCAATTTTTGACAGAAGGTGCGCGTCATGTGATCTCATTGAAAAGGTAAGGGTTAAAGTCGTTCTTGTAGGATATATCTTGCTTACTTCATCATTTTATAATTTTTCTGCTAATTTGTGCCTTTCGTATCTATCCTGATGTGTTGAATATGAAAACAGCATATTTTGTTCTGACATCGAAATATATATACAGGGTGCAGCAAAATTAACCGCTGCAGAAGACAAGATAATATTTCGTTTTCAAGAAAATATAAACGTTTTCTATAATTAGGGTATTTTCTCTTTGCGTTACGTAAAAGTACACATATTTGAACTTCGGGTGTCATATGCAAGCAACATAGTGGTGTGTCAGGAAAGGGATTTGCAGTTTTATTTTGAAAAAAACACAAAAGTAGTACCAAAAATGGTAAAAAATAAGGTACTTGATATCAACCATAGGGATCCCGGTTTGGGATCTCTATGAAAGATGTGCCTGCACTGCAGTTTGAGCTTTATTTCGTGAAAATATGTTAAATAGTTCGGAAGATATAGACCAAAACAGATTATAATACACAACAATTCGTAACAATCCAATATGAAAGTATTGACATATGATATATTGTCAGAAGGTTGCAAACCAACAGTTTTACGTGAAATAAGAAAATTATAAGAAAAGTGAATAGCTCAGTGGTATTTGTAATCAATTTTTGACAGAAGATGTGCGTCACGTGATCTCATCGAAAAGGTAAGGGTTAAAGTCGGTCATGTAGGATATATCTTACTACCTTCATCATTTTATAATTTTTCTGCTAATTTGTGCCTTTCGTATCTATCCTGATGTGTAGAATGTGAACACAGCATATTTTGTTCTGACATCGAAATATATATACAGGGTGCAGCAAAATTAACCGCTGCAGAAGACAAGATAATATTTCGTTTTCAGGAAAATATAAACGTTTTCTATAATTAGGGTATTTTCTCTTTGCGTTACGTAAAAATACACATATGTTAACCTTGGGTGTCATATGCAAGCAACATAGTGGTGTGTCAGGGAAGGGGTTTGCAGTGAAATATGCGTTATTTTGAAAAAAGCAAAAAAGTAGTACCAAACTTGGTAGAGAATAAGGTACTTGATATCAACCATGGGGATCCTGGTTTGGGATCTCTATGAAAGATGTGCCTGCACTGCAATTTGAGCTTTATTTCGTGAAAATATGTTAAATAGTTCCGAAGATATAGACCAAAACAGATTATAATACACAACAATGCGTAACAATTCAATATGTAAGTATTGACATATGATATATTGTCAGAAGGTTGCCAACCAACAGTTTTACGTGAAATAAGAAAATTATAAGAAAAGTGAATAGCTGAGTGGTAATTGCAATCAATTTTTTACAGAAGGTGTGCGTCACGTGATCTCATCGAAAAGGTAAGGGTTAAAGTCGTTCATGTAGGATATATCTTACTACCTTCATCATTTTATAATTTTTCTGCAAGTTTGTGCCTTTCGTATCTATCCTGATGTGTAGAATGTGAAAACAACATATCTTGTTCTGACATCGAAATATATATACACGGTGCAGCAAAATTAACCGTTGCAGAAGACAAGATAATATTTCGTTTTCAGGAAAATATAAACGTTTTCTATAATTAGGGTATTTTCTCTTTGCGTTACGTAAAAGTACACTATTTGAACTTCGGGTGTCATATGCAAGCAATATAGTGGTGTGTCAGGAAAGGGATTTGCAGTTTTATTTTGAATAAAACACAAAAGAAGTACCAAAAATGGTAAAGAATAAGGTACTTGATATCAACCATAGGGATCCCGGTTTGGGATCTCTATGAAAGATGTGCCTGCGCTGCAGTTTGAGCTTTATTTCGTGAAAATATGTTAAATAGTTCGGAAGATATAGATCAAAACAGATTGTAATACACAACAATTCGTAACAATTCAATATGTAAGTATCGACATATGATATATTGTCAGAAGGTTGCCAACCAACAGTTTTACGTGAAATAAGAAAATTATAAGAAAAGTGAATAACTGAGTGGTAATTGGAATCAATTTTTGACAGAAGGTGTGCGTCACGTGATCTCATCGAAAAGGTAAGGGTTAAAGTCGGTCATGTAGGATATATCTTACTACCTTCATCATTTTATAATTTTTCTGCTAATTTGTGAGTTTCGTATCTATCCTGATGTGTAAAATGTGAAAACAGCATATTTTGTTCTGACATCGAAATATATATACAGGGTGCAGCAAAATTAACCGTTGCAGAAGACAAGACAATATTTCGTTTTCAGGAAAATATAAACGTTTTCTATAATTAGGGTATTTTCTCTTTGTGTTACGTAAAAATACACATATTTGAACTTCGGGTGTCATATGCAAGCAACATAGTGGTGTTTCAGGGAAGGGGTGTGCAGTGAAATATGCGTTATTTTGAAAAAAACAAAAAAGTAGTACCAAAAATGGTAAAGAATAAGGTATTTGATATCAACCATAGGGATCCCGGTTTGGGATCTCTATGAAAGATGTGCCTGCACTGCAGTTTGAGCTTTATTTCGTGAAAATATGTTAAATAGTTCGGAAGATATAGACCAAAACAGATTATAATACACAACAATTCGTAACAATCCAATATGAAAGTATTGACATATGATATATTGTCAGAAGGTTGCAAACCAACAGTTTTACGTGAAATAAGAAAATTATAAGAAAAGTGAATAGCTGAGTGGTATTTGGAATCAATTTTTGACAGAAGATGTGCGTCACGTGATCTCATCGAAAAGGTAAGGGTTAAAGTCGTTCATGTAGGATATATCTTACTACCTTCATCATTTTATAATTTTTCTGCAAGTTTGTGCCTTTCGTATCTATCCTGATGTGTAGAATGTGAAAACAACATATCTTGTTCTGACATCGAAATATATATACACAGTGCAGCAAAATTAACCGTTGCAGAAGACAAGATAATATTTCGTTTTCAGGAAAATATAAACGTTTTCTATAATTAGGGTATTTTCTCTTTGTGTTACGTAAAAATACACATATTTGAACTTCGGGTGTCATATGCAAGCAACATAGTGGTGTTTCAGGGAAGGGGTTTGCAGTGAAATATGCGTTATTTTGAAAAAAGCAAAAAAGTAGTACCAAACTTGGTAGAGAATAAGGTATTTGATATCAACCATAGGGATCCCGGTTTGGGACCTCTATGATAGATGTGCCTGCACTGCAGTTTGAGCTTTATTTCGTGAAAATATGTTAAATAGTTATGAAGATATAAACCAAAACAGATTATAATACACAACAATTCGTAACAATTCAATATGTAACTATTGACATATGATATATTGTCAGAAGGTTGCCAACCAACAGTTTTACGTGAAATAAGAAAATTATAAGAAAAGTGAATAACTGATTGGTAATTCGAATCAATTTTTGACAGAAGGTGTGCGTCACGTGATCTCATCGAAAAGGTAAGGGTTAAAGTCGTTCATGTAGGATATATCTTACTACCTTCATCATTTTATAATTTTTCTGCAAGTTTGTGCCTTTCGTATCTATCCTGATGTGTAGAATGTGAAAACAACATATCTTGTTCTGACATCGAAATATATATACACGGTGCAGCAAAATTAACCGTTGCAGAAGACAAGATAATATTTCGTTTTCAGGAAAATATAAACGTTTTCTATAATTAGGGTATTTTCTCTTTGTGTTACGTAAAAGTACACATATTTGAACTTCGGGTGTCATATGCAAGCAACATAGTGGTGTGTCAGGGAAGGGGTTTGCAGTGAAATATGCGTTATTTTGAAAAAAACAAAAAAGTAGTACCAAACATAGTAGAGAATAAGGTACTTGATATCAACCATAGGGATCCCGGTTTGGGACCTCTATGATAGATGTGCCTGCACTGCAGTTTGAGCTTTATTTCGTGAAAATATGTTAAATAGTTATGAAGATATAAACCAAAACAGATTATAATACACAACAATTCGTAACAATTCAATATGTAACTATTGACATATGATATATTGTCAGAAGGTTGCCAACCAACAGTTTTACGTGAAATAAGAAAATTATAAGAAAAGTGAATAACTGATTGGTAATTCGAATCAATTTTTGACAGAAGGTGCGCGTCATGTGATCTCATTGAAAAGGTAAGGGTTAAAGTCGTTCTTCTAGGATATATCTTACTACCTTCATCATTTTATAATTTTTCTGCAAGTTTGTGCCTTTCGTATCTATCCTGATGTGTAGAATGTGAAAACAGCATATTTTGTTCTGACATCGAAATATATATATGGGGTGCAGCAAAATTGACCGCTGCAGAAGACAAGATAATATTTCGTTTTCTGGAAAATATAAACGTTTTCTATAATTAGGGTATTTTCTCTTTGTGTTACGTAAAAATACACATATTTGAACTTCGGGTGTCATATACAAGCAATATAGTGGTGTGTCAGGGTAAGGGTTTGCAGTGAAATATGCGTTATTTTGAAAAAAGCAAAAAAGTAGTACCAAACTTGGTAGAGAATAAGGTACTTGACATCAACCGTAGGGATTCCGGCTTGCGGTGTCTATGAAAGATGTGCCTGCACTGCAATTTGAGCTTTATTTCGAGAAAATATGTTAAATAGTTATGAAGATATAGACCAAAACAGATTATAATACGCAAAAATTAGTAACAATTCAATATGTACATATTGACATATGATATATTGTCAGAAGGTTGCTAACCGACAGTTTTACGTAAAATAAAAAAATATAAGAAAAGTGAATAACTCAGTGGTAATTCGAATCAATTTTTGACAGAAGGTGCGCGTCATATGATCTCATTGAAAAGGTAAGGTTTAAAGTCGTCCATGTATTATATATCTTGTTTACTTCATCATTTTATAATTTTTCTGCTAATTTGTGCCTTTCGTATCTATCCTGATGTGTTGAATATGAAAACAGCATATTTTGTTCTGACATCGAAATATATATACAGGGTGCAGCAAAATTAACCGCTGCAGAAGACAAGATAATATTTCGTTTTCAGGAAAATATAAACGTTTTCTATAATTAGGGTATTTTCTCTTTGCGTTAAGTAAAAATACACATATGTTAACCTTGGGTGTCATATGCAAGCAACATAGTGGTGTGTCAGGGAAGGGGTTTGCAGTGAAATATGCGTTATTTTGAAAAAAGCAAAAAAGTAGTACCAAACTTGGTAGAGAATAAGGTACTTGATATCAACCATGGGGATCCTGGTTTGGGATCTCTATGAAAGATGTGCCTGCACTGCAATTTGAGCTTTATTTCGTGAAAATATGTTAAATAGTTATGAAGATATAAACCAAAACAGATTATAATACACAACAATTCGTAACAATTCAATATGTAACTATTGACATATGATATATTGTCAGAAGGTTGCCAACCAACAGTTTTACGTGAAATAAGAAAATTATAAGAAAAGTGAATAACTGATTGGTAATTCGAATCAATTTTTGACAGAAGGTGTGCGTCACGTGATCTCATCGAAAAGGTAAGGGTTAAAGTCGTTCATGTAGGATATATCTTACTACCTTCATCATTTTATAATTTTTCTGCAAGTTTGTGCCTTTCGTATCTATCCTGATGTGTAGAATGTGAAAACAACATATCTTGTTCTGACATCGAAATATATATACACGGTGCAGCAAAATTAACCGTTGCAGAAGACAAGATAATATTTCGTTTTCAGGAAAATATAAACGTTTTCTATAATTAGGGTATTTTCTCTTTGTGTTACGTAAAAATACACATATTTGAACTTCGGGTGTCATATGCAAGCAACATAGTGGTGTGTCAGGGAAGGGGTTTGCAGTGAAATATGCGTTATTTTGAAAAAAACAAAAAAGTAGTACCAAACATAGTAGAGAATAAGGTACTTGATATCAACCATAGGGATCCCGGTTTGGGATCTCTATGATAGATGTGCCTGCACTGCAGTTTGAGCTTTATTTCGTGAAAATATGTTAAATAGTTATGAAGATATAAACCAAAACAGATTATAATACACAACAATTCGTAACAATTCAATATGTAAATATTGATATATGATATATTGTCAGAAGGTTGCCAACCAACAGTTTTACGTGAAATAAGAAAATTATAAGAAAAGTTAATAACTGATTGGTAATTCGAATCAATTTTTGACAGAAGGTGCGCGTCATGTGATCTCATTGAAAAGGTAAGGGTTAAAGTCGTTCTTGTAGGATATATCTTGCTTACTTCATCATTTTATAATTTTTCTGCTAATTTGTGCCTTTCGTATCTATCCTGATGTGTTGAATATGAAAACAGCATATTTTGTTCTGACATCGAAATATATATACAGGGTGCAGCAAAATTAACCGCTGCAGAAGACAAGATAATATTTCGTTTTCAAGAAAATATAAACGTTTTCTATAATTAGGGTATTTTCTCTTTGCGTTACGTAAAAGTACACATATTTGAACTTCGGGTGTCATATGCAAGCAACATAGTGGTGTGTCAGGAAAGGGATTTGCAGTTTTATTTTGAAAAAAACACAAAAGTAGTACCAAAAATGGTAAACAATAAGGTACTTGATATCAACCATAGGGATCCCGGTTTGGGATCTCTATGAAAGATGTGCCTGCACTGCAGTTTGAGCTTTATTTCGTGAAAATATGTTAAATAGTTCGGAAGATATAGACCAAAACAGATTATAATACACAACAATTCGTAACAATCCAATATGAAAGTATTGACATATGATATATTGTCAGAAGGTTGCAAACCAACAGTTTTACGTGAAATAAGAAAATTATAAGAAAAGTGAATAGCTCAGTGGTATTTGTAATCAATTTTTGACAGAAGATGTGCGTCACGTGATCTCATCGAAAAGGTAAGGGTTAAAGTCGGTCATGTAGGATATATCTTACTACCTTCATCATTTTATAATTTTTCTGCTAATTTGTGCCTTTCGTATCTATCCTGATGTGTAGAATGTGAACACAGCATATTTTGTTCTGACATTGAAATATATATACAGGGTGCAGCAAAATTAACCGTTGCAGAAGACAAGATAATATTTCCTTTTCAGGAAAATATAAAAGTTTTCTATAATTAGGGTATTTTCTCTTTGTGTTACGTAAAAATACACATATGTTAACCTTGGGTGTCATATGCAAGCAACATAGTGGTGTGTCAGGGAAGGGGTTTGCAGTGAAATATGCGTTATTTTGAAAAAAGCAAAAAAGTAGTACCAAACTTGGTAGAGAATAAGGTACTTGATATCAACCATGGGGATCCCGGTTTGGGACCTCTATGATAGATGTGCCTGCACTGCAGTTTGAGCTTTATTTCGTGAAAATATGTTAAATAGTTATGAAGATATAGACCAAAACAGATTATAATACACAACAATGCGTAACAATTCAATATGTAAGTATTGACATATGATATATTGTCAGAAGGTTGCCAACCAACAGTTTTACGTGAAATAAGAAAATTATAAGAAAAGTGAATAGCTGAGTGGTAATTGCAATCAATTTTTTACAGAAGGTGTGCGTCACGTGATCTCATCGAAAAGGTAAGGGTTAAAGTCGTTCATGTAGGATATATCTTACTACCTTCATCATTTTATAATTTTTCTGCAAGTTTGTGCCTTTCGTATCTATCCTGATGTGTAGAATGTGAAAACAACATATCTTGTTCTGACATCGAAATATATATACACGGTGCAGCAAAATTAACCGTTGCAGAAGACAAGATAATATTTCGTTTTCAGGAAAATATAAACGTTTTCTATAATTAGGGTATTTTCTCTTTGTGTTACGTAAAAATACACATATTTGAACTTCGGGTGTCATATACAAGCAACATAGTGGTGTGTCAGGGTAAGGGTTTGCAGTGAAATATGCGTTATTTTGAAAAAAGGAAAAAAGTAGTACCAAACTTGGTAGAGAATAAGGTACTTGACATCAACCGTAGGGATTCCGGCTTGCGGTGTCTATGAAAGATGTGCCTGCACTGCAATTTGAGCTTTATTTCGTGAAAATATGTTAAATAGTTATGAAGATATAGACCAAAACAGATTATAATACACAACAATTCGTAACAATTCAATATGTAACTATTGACATATGATATATTGTCAGAAGGTTGCCAACCAACAGTTTTACGTGAAATAAGAAAATTATAAGAAAAGTGAATAACTGATTGGTAATTCGAATCAATTTTTGACAGAAGGTGCGCGTCATGTGATCTCATTGAAAAGGTAAGGGTTAAAGTCGTTCTTCTAGGATATATCTTACTACCTTCATCATTTTATAATTTTTCTGCTAATTTGTGCCTTTCGTATCTATCCTGATGTGTTGAATATGAAAACAGCATATTTTGTTCTGACATCGAAATATATATATGGGGTGCAGCAAAATTGACCGCTGCAGAAGACAAGATAATATTTCGTTTTCTGGAAAATATAAACGTTTTCTATAATTAGGGTATTTTCTCTTTGTGTTACGTAAAAATACACATATTTGAACTTCGGGTGTCATATACAAGCAACATAGTGGTGTGTCAGGGTAAGGGTTTGCAGTGAAATATGCGTTATTTTGAAAAAAGCAAAAAAGTAGTACCAAACTTGGTAGAGAATAAGGTACTTGACATCAACCGTAGGGATTCCGGCTTGCGGTGTCTATGAAAGATGTGCCTGCACTGCAATTTGAGCTTTATTTCGTGAAAATATGTTAAATAGTTATGAAGATATAGACCAAAACAGATTATAATACGCAAAAATTAGTAACAATTCAATATGTACATATTGACATATGATATATTGTCAGAAGGTTGCTAACCGACAGTTTTACGTAAAATAAAAAAATATAAGAAAAGTGAATAACTCAGTGGTAATTCGAATCAATTTTTGACAGAAGGTGCGCGTCATATGATCTCATTGAAAAGGTAAGGTTTAAAGTCGTTCATGTATTATATATCTTGCTTACTTCATCATTTTATAATTTTTCTGCTAATTTGTGCCTTTCGTATCTATCCTGATGTGTTGAATATGAAAACAGCATATTTTGTTCTGACATCGAAATATATATACAGGGTGCAGCAAAATTAACCGCTGCAGAAGACAAGATAATATTTCGTTTTCAGGAAAATATAAACGTTTTCTATAATTAGGGTATTTTCTCTTTGCGTTACGTAAAAATACACATATGTTAACCTTGGGTGTCATATGCAAGCAACATAGTGGTGTGTCAGGGAAGGGGTTTGCAGTGAAATATGCGTTATTTTGAAAAAAGCAAAAAAGTAGTACCAAACTTGGTAGAGAATAAGGTACTTGATATCAACCATGGGGATCCTGGTTTGGGATCTCTATGAAAGATGTGCCTGAACTGCAATTTGAGCTTTATTTCGTGAAAATATGTTAAATAGTTCCGAAGATATAGACCAAAACAGATTATAATACACAACAATGCGTAACAATTCAATATGTAAGTATTGACATATGATATATTGTCAGAAGGTTGCCAACCAACAGTTTTACGTGAAATAAGAAAATTATAAGAAAAGTGAATAGCTGAGTGGTAATTGCAATCAATTTTTTACAGAAGGTGTGCGTCACGTGATCTCATCGAAAAGGTAAGGGTTAAAGTCGTTCATGTAGGATATATCTTACTACCTTCATCATTTTATAATTTTTCTGCAAGTTTGTGCCTTTCGTATCTATCCTGATGTGTAGAATGTGAAAACAACATATCTTGTTCTGACATCGAAATATATATACACGGTGCAGCAAAATTAACCGTTGCAGAAGACAAGATAATATTTCGTTTTCAGGAAAATATAAACGTTTTCTATAATTAGGGTATTTTCTCTTTGCGTTACGTAAAAGTACACTATTTGAACTTCGGGTGTCATATGCAAGCAATATAGTGGTGTGTCAGGAAAGGGATTTGCAGTTTTATTTTGAATAAAACACAAAAGAAGTACCAAAAATGGTAAAGAATAAGGTACTTGATATCAACCATAGGGATCCCGGTTTGGGATCTCTATGAAAGATGTGCCTGCGCTGCAGTTTGAGCTTTATTTCGTGAAAATATGTTAAATAGTTCGGAAGATATAGATCAAAACAGATTGTAATACACAACAATTCGTAACAATTCAATATGTAAGTATCGACATATGATATATTGTCAGAAGGTTGCCAACCAACAGTTTTACGTGAAATAAGAAAATTATAAGAAAAGTGAATAACTGAGTGGTAATTGGAATCAATTTTTGACAGAAGGTGTGCGTCACGTGATCTCATCGAAAAGGTAAGGGTTAAAGTCGGTCATGTAGGATATATCTTACTACCTTCATCATTTTATAATTTCTCTGCTAATTTGTGAGTTTCGTATCTATCCTGATGTGTAAAATGTGAAAACAGCATATTTTGTTCTGACATCGAAATATATATACAGGGTGCAGCAAAATTAATCGTTGCAGAAGACAAGACAATATTTCGTTTTCAGGAAAATATAAACGTTTTCTATAATTAGGGTATTTTCTCTTTGTGTTACGTAAAAATACACATATTTGAACTTCGGGTGTCATATGCAAGCAACATAGTGGTGTTTCAGGGAAGGGGTGTGCAGTGAAATATGCGTTATTTTGAAAAAAACAAAAAAGTAGTACCAAAAATGGTAAAGAATAAGGTATTTGATATCAACCATAGGGATCCCGGTTTGGGATCTCTATGAAAGATGTGCCTGCACTGCAGTTTGAGCTTTATTTCGTGAAAATATGTTAAATAGTTCGGAAGATATAGACCAAAACAGATTATAATACACAACAATTCGTAACAATCCAATATGAAAGTATTGACATATGATATATTGTCAGAAGGTTGCAAACCAACAGTTTTACGTGAAATAAGAAAATTATAAGAAAAGTGAATAGCTGAGTGGTATTTGGAATCAATTTTTGACAGAAGATGTGCGTCACGTGATCTCATCGAAAAGGTAAGGGTTAAAGTCGTTCATGTAGGATATATCTTACTACCTTCATCATTTTATAATTTTTCTGCAAGTTTGTGCCTTTCGTATCTATCCTGATGTGTAGAATGTGAAAACAACATATCTTGTTCTGACATCGAAATATATATACACAGTGCAGCAAAATTAACCGTTGCAGAAGACAAGATAATATTTCGTTTTCAGGAAAATATAAACGTTTTCTATAATTAGGGTATTTTCTCTTTGTGTTACGTAAAAATACACATATTTGAACTTCGGGTGTCATATGCAAGCAACATAGTGGTGTTTCAGGGAAGGGGTTTGCAGTGAAATATGCGTTATTTTGAAAAAAACAAAAAAGTAGTACCAAACATAGTAGAGAATAAGGTACTTGATATCAACCATAGGGATCTCGGTTTGGGACCTCTATGATAGATGTGCCTGCACTGCAGTTTGAGCTTTATTTCGTGAAAATATGTTAAATAGTTATGAAGATATAAACCAAAACAGATTATAATACACAACAATTCGTAACAATTCAATATGTAACTATTGACATATGATATATTGTCAGAAGGTTGCCAACCAACAGTTTTACGTGAAATAAGAAAATTATAAGAAAAGTGAATAACTGATTGGTAATTCGAATCAATTTTTGACAGCAGGTGCGCGTCATGTGATCTCATTGAAAAGGTAAGGGTTAAAGTCGGTCATGTAGGATATATCTTACTACCTTCATCATTTTATAATTTTTCTGCTAATTTGTGCCTTTCGTATCTATCCTGATGTGTTGAATATGAAAACAGCATATTTTGTTCTGACATCGAAATATATATATGGGGTGCAGCAAAATTGACCGCTGCAGAAGACAAGATAATATTTCGTTTTCTGGAAAATATAAACGTTTTCTATAATTAGGGTATTTTCTCTTTGTGTTACGTAAAAATACACATATTTGAACTTCGGGTGTCATATACAAGCAACATAGTGGTGTGTCAGGGTAAGGGTTTGCAGTGAAATATGCGTTATTTTGAAAAAAGCAAAAAAGTAGTACCAAACTTGGTAGAGAATAAGGTACTTGATATCAACCATGGGGATCCTGGTTTGGGATCTCTATGAAAGATGTGCCTGCACTGCAATTTGAGCTTTATTTCGTGAAAATATGTTAAATAGTTCCGAAGATATAGACCAAAACAGATTATAATACACAACAATGCGTAACAATTCAATATGTAAGTATTGACATATGATATATTGTCAGAAGGTTGCCAACCAACAGTTTTACGTGAAATAAGAAAATTATAAGAAAAGTGAATAGCTGAGTGGTAATTGCAATCAATTTTTTACAGAAGGTGTGCGTCACGTGATCTCATCAAAAGGTAAGGGTTAAAGTCGTTCATGTAGGATATATCTTACTACCTTCATCATTTTATAATTTTTCTGCAAGTTTGTGCCTTTCGTATCTATCCTGATGTGTAGAATGTGAAAACAACATATCTTGTTCTGACATCGAAATATATATACAGGGTGCAGCAAAATTAACCGCTGCAGAAGACAAGATAATATTTCGTTTTCAGGAAAATATAAACGTTTTCTATAATTAGGGTATTTTCTCTTTGCGTTACGTAAAAGTACACTATTTGAACTTCGGGTGTCATATGCAAGCAATATAGTGGTGTGTCAGGAAAGGGATTTGCAGTTTTATTTTGAATAAAACACAAAAGAAGTACCTAAAATGGTAAAGAATAAGGTACTTGATATCAACCATAGGGATCCCGGTTTGGGATCTCTATGAAAGATGTGCCTGCGCTGCAGTTTGAGCTTTATTTCGTGAAAATATGTTAAATAGTTCGGAAGATATAGATCAAAACAGATTGTAATACACAACAATTCGTAACAATTCAATATGTAAGTATCGACATATGATATATTGTCAGAAGGTTGCCAACCAACAGTTTTACGTGAAATAAGAAAATTATAAGAAAAGTGAATAACTGAGTGGTAATTGGAATCAATTTTTGACAGAAGGTGTGCGTCACGTGATCTCATCGAAAAGGTAAGGGTTAAAGTCGGTCATGTAGGATATATCTTACTACCTTCATCATTTTATAATTTTTCTGCTAATTTGTGCCTTTCGTATCTATCCTGATGTGTAAAATGTGAAAACAGCATATTTTGTTCTGACATCGAAATATATATACAGGGTGCAGCAAAATTAACCGTTGCAGAAGACAAGACAATATTTCGTTTTCAGGAAAATATAAACGTTTTCTATAATTAGGGTATTTTCTCTTTGTGTTACGTAAAAATACACATATTTGAACTTCGGGTGTCATATGCAAGCAACATAGTGGTGTTTCAGGGAAGGGGTGTGCAGTGAAATATGCGTTATTTTGAAAAAAACAAAAAAGTAGTACCAAAAATGGTAAAGAATAAGGTATTTGATATCAACCATAGGGATCCCGGTTTGGGATCTCTATGAAAGATGTGCCTGCACTGCAGTTTGAGCTTTATTTCGTGAAAATATGTTAAATAGTTCGGAAGATATAGACCAAAACAGATTATAATACACAACAATTCGTAACAATCCAATATGAAAGTATTGACATATGATATATTGTCAGAAGGTTGCAAACCAACAGTTTTACGTGAAATAAGAAAATCATAAGAAAAGTGAATAGCTGAGTGGTATTTGGAATCAATTTTTGACAGAAGATGTGCGTCACGTGATCTCATCGAAAAGGTAAGGGTTAAAGTCGGTCATGTAGGATATATCTTACTACCTTCATCATTTTATAATTTTTCTGCTAATTTGTGCCTTTCGTATCTATCCTGATGTGTAGAATGTGAACACAGCATATTTTGTTCTGACATTGAAATATATATACAGGGAGCAGCAAAATTAACCGTTGCAGAAGACAAGATAATATTTCCTTTTCAGGAAAATATAAAAGTTTTCTATAATTAGCGTATTTTCTCTTTGTGTTACGTAAAAATACACATATGTTAACTTCGGGTGTCATATGCAAGCAACATAGTGGTGTGTCAGGGAAGGGGTTTGCAGTGAAATATGCGTTATTTTGAAAAAAGCAAAAAAGTAGTACCAAACTTGGTAGAGAATAAGGTACTTGATATCAACCATGGGGATCCTGGTTTGGGATCTCTATGAAAGATGTGCCTGCACTGCAATTTGAGCTTTATTTCGTGAAAATATGTTAAATAGTTATGAAGATATAGACCAAAACAGATTATAATACGCAAAAATTAGTAACAATTCAATATGTACATATTGACATATGATATATTGTCAGAAGGTTGCTAACCGACAGTTTTACGTAAAATAAAAAAATATAAGAAAAGTGAATAACTCAGTGGTAATTCGAATCAATTTTTGACAGAAGGTGCGCGTCATATGATCTCATTGAAAAGGTAAGGTTTAAAGTCGTTAATGTATTATATGTCTTGCTTACTTCATCATTTTATAATTTTTCTGCTAATTTGTGCCTTTCGTATCTATCCTGATGTGTTGAATATGAAAACAGCATATTTTGTTCTGACATCGAAATATATATACAGGGTGCAGCAAAATTAACCGCTGCAGAAGACAAGATAATATTTCGTTTTCAGGAAAATATAAACGTTTTCTATAATTAGGGTATTTTCTCTTTGCGTTACGTAAAAATACACATATGTTAACCTTGAGTGTCATATGCAAGCAACATAGTGGTGTGTCAGGGAAGGGGTTTGCAGTGAAATATGCGTTATTTTGAAAAAAGCAAAAAAGTAGTACCAAACTTGGTAGAGAATAAGGTACTTGATATCAACCATGGGGATCCTGGTTTGGGATCTCTATGAAAGATGTGCCTGCACTGCAATTTGAGCTTTATTTCGTGAAAATATGTTAAATAGTTATGAAGATATAAACCAAAACAGATTATAATACACAACAATTCGTAACAATTCAATATGTAACTATTGACATATGATATATTGTCAGAAGGTTGCCAACCAACAGTTTTACGTGAAATAAGAAAATTATAAGAAAAGTGAATAACTGATTGGTAATTCGAATCAATTTTTGACAGAAGGTGTGCGTCACGTGATCTCATCGAAAAGGTAAGGGTTAAAGTCGTTCATGTAGGATATATCTTACTACCTTCATCATTTTATAATTTTTCTGCAAGTTTGTGCCTTTCGTATCAATCCTGATGTGTAGAATGTGAAAACAACATATCTTGTTCTGACATCGAAATATATATACACGGTGCAGCAAAATTAACCGTTGCAGAAGACAAGATAATATTTCGTTTTCAGGAAAATATAAACGTTTTCTATAATTAGGGTATTTTCTCTTTGTGTTACGTAAAAGTACACATATTTGAACTTCGGGTGTCATATGCAAGCAACATAGTGGTGTGTCAGGGAAGGGGTTTGCAGTGAAATATGCGTTATTTTGAAAAAAACAAAAAAGTAGTACCAAACATAGTAGAGAATAAGGTACTTGATATCAACCATAGGGATCCCGGTTTGGGATCTCTATGATAGATGTGCCTGCACTGCAGTTTGAGCTTTATTTTGTGAAAATATGTTAAATAGTTATGAAGATATAAACCAAAACAGATTATAATACACAACAATTCGTAACAATTCAATATGTAAATATTGATATATGATATATTGTCAGAAGGTTGCCAACCAACAGTTTTACGTGAAATAAGAAAATTATAAGAAAAGTTAATAACTGATTGGTAATTCGAATCAATTTTTGACAGAAGGTGCGCGTCATGTGATCTCATTGAAAAGGTAAGGGTTAAAGTCGTTCTTGTAGGATATATCTTGCTTACTTCATCATTTTATAATTTTTCTGCTAATTTGTGCCTTTCGTATCTATCCTGATGTGTTGAATATGAAAACAGCATATTTTGTTCTGACATCGAAATATATATACAGGGTGCAGCAAAATTAACCGCTGCAGAAGACAAGATAATATTTCGTTTTCAGGAAAATATAAACGTTTTCTATAATTAGGGTATTTTCTCTTTGCGTTACGTAAAAGTACACATATTTGAACTTCGGGTGTCATATGCAAGCAACATACTGGTGTGTCAGGAAAGGGATTTGCAGTTTTATTTTGAAAAAAACACAAAAGTAGTACCAAAAATGGTAAAAAATAAGGTACTTGATATCAACCATAGGGATCCCGGTTTGGGATCTCTATGAAAGATGTGCCTGCACTGCAGTTTGAGCTTTATTTCCTGAAAATATGTTAAATAGTTCGGAAGATATAGACCAAAACAGATTATAATACACAACAATTCGTAACAATCCAATATGAAAGTATTGACATATGATATATTGTCAGAAGGTTGCAAACCAACAGTTTTACGTGAAATAAGAAAATTATAAGAAAAGTGAATAGCTCAGTGGTATTTGTAATCAATTTTTGACAGAAGATGTGCGTCACGTGATCTCATTGAAAAGGTAAGGGTTAAAGTCGGTCATGTAGGATATATCTTACTACCTTCATCATTTTATAATTTTTCTGCTAATTTGTGCCTTTCGTATCTATCCTGATGTGTAGAATGTGAACACAGCATATTTTGTTCTGACATTGAAATATATATACAGGGTGCAGCAAAATTAACCGTTGCAGAAGACAAGATAATATTTCCTTTTCAGGAAAATATAAAAGTTTTCTATAATTAGGGTATTTTCTCTTTGTGTTACGTAAAAATACACATATGTTAACCTTGGGTGTCATATGCAAGCAACATAGTGGTGTGTCAGGGAAGGGGTTTGCAGTGAAATATGCGTTATTTTGAAAAAAGCAAAAAAGTAGTACCAAACTTGGTAGAGAATAAGGTACTTGATATCAACCATGGGGATCCTGGTTTGGGATCTCTATGAAAGATGTGCCTGCACTGCAATTTGAGGTTTATTTCGTGAAAATATGTTAAATAGTTCCGAAGATATAGACCAAAACAGATTATAATACACAACAATGCGTAACAATTCAATATGTAAGTATTGACATATGATATATTGTCAGAAGGTTGCCAACCAACAGTTTTACGTGAAATAAGAAAATTATAAGAAAAGTGAATAGCTGAGTGGTAATTGCAATCAATTTTTTACAGAAGGTGTGCGTCACGTGATCTCATCGAAAAGGTAAGGGTTAAAGTCGTTCATGTAGGATATATCTTACTACCTTCATCATTTTATAATTTTTCTGCAAGTTTGTGCCTTTCGTATCTATCCTGATGTGTAGAATGTGAAAACAACATATCTTGTTCTGACATCGAAATATATATACACGGTGCAGCAAAATTAACCGTTGCAGAAGACAAGATAATATTTCGTTTTCAGGAAAATATAAACGTTTTCTATAATTAGGGTATTTTCTCTTTGTGTTACGTAAAAGTACACATATTTGAACTTCGGGTGTCATATGCAAGCAACATAGTGGTGTGTCAGGGAAGGGGTTTGCAGTGAAATATGCGTTATTTTGAAAAAAACAAAAAAGTAGTACCAAACATAGTAGAGAATAAGGTACTTGATATCAACCATAGGGATCCCGGTTTGGAACCTCTATGATAGATGTGCCTGCACTGCAGTTTGAGCTTTATTTCGTGAAAATATGTTAAATAGTTATGAAGATATAAACCAAAACAGATTATAATACGCAAAAATTAGTAACAATTCAATATGTACATATTGACATATGATATATTGTCAGAAGGTTGCTAACCGACAGTTTTACGTAAAATAAAAAAATATAAGAAAAGTGAATAACTCAGTGGTAATTCGAATCAATTTTTGACAGAAGGTGCGCGTCATATGATCTCATTGAAAAGGTAAGGTTTAAAGTCGTTCATGTATTATATATCTTGCATACTTCATCATTTTATAATTTTTCTGCTAATTTGTGCCTTAAGTATCTATCCTGATGTGTTGAATATGAAAACAGCATATTTTGTTCTGACATCGAAATATATATACAGGGTGCAGCAAAATTAACCGCTGCAGAAGACAAGATAATATTTCGTTTTCAGGAAAATATAAACGTTTTCTATAATTAGGGTATTTTCTCTTTGCGTTACGTAAAAATACACATATGTTAACCTTGGGTGTCATATGCAAGCAACATAGTGGTGTGTCAGGGAAGGGGTTTGCAGTGAAATATGCGTTATTTTGAAAAAAGCAAAAAAGTAGTACCAAACTTGGTATTGAATAAGGTACTTGATATCAACCATGGGGATCCTGGTTTGGGATCTCTATGAAAGATGTGCCTGCACTGCAATTTGAGCTTTATTTCGTGAAAATATGTTAAATAGTTCCGAAGATATAGACCAAAACAGATTATAATACACAACAATGCGTAACAATTCAATATGTAAGTATTGACATATGATATATTGTCAGAAGGTTGCCAACCAACAGTTTTACGTGAAATAAGAAAATTATAAGAAAAGTGAATAGCTGAGTGGTAATTGCAATCAATTTTTTACAGAAGGTGTGCGTCACGTGATCTCATCGAAAAGGTAAGGGTTAAAGTCGTTCATGTAGGATATATCTTACTACCTTCATCATTTTATAATTTTTCTGCAAGTTTGTGCCTTTCGTATCTATCCTGATGTGTAGAATGTGAAAACAACATATCTTGTTCTGACATCGAAATATATATACACGGTGCAGCAAAATTAACCGTTGCAGAAGACAAGATAATATTTCGTTTTCAGGAAAATATAAACGTTTTCTATAATTAGGGTATTTTCTCTTTGCGTTACGTAAAAGTACACTATTTGAACTTCGGGTGTCATATGCAAGCAATATAGTGGTGTGTCAGGAAAGGGATTTGCAGTTTTATTTTGAATAAAACACAAAAGAAGTACCAAAAATGGTAAAGAATAAGGTACTTGATATCAACCATAGGGATCCCGGTTTGGGATCTCTATGAAAGATGTGCCTGCGCTGCAGTTTGAGCTTTATTTCGTGAAAATATGTTAAATAGTTCGGAAGATATAGATCAAAACAGATTGTAATACACAACAATTCGTAACAATTCAATATGTAAGTATCGACATATGATATATTGTCAGAAGGTTGCCAACCAACAGTTTTACGTGAAATAAGAAAATTATAAGAAAAGTGAATAACTGAGTGGTAATTGGAATCAATTTTTGACAGAAGGTGTGCGTCACGTGATCTCATCGAAAAGGTAAGGGTTAAAGTCGGTCATGTAGGATATATCTTACTACCTTCATCATTTTATAATTTCTCTGCTAATTTGTGAGTTTCGTATCTATCCTGATGTGTAAAATGTGAAAACAGCATATTTTGTTCTGACATCGAAATATATATACAGGGTGCAGCAAAATTAATCGTTGCAGAAGACAAGACAATATTTCGTTTTCAGGAAAATATAAACGTTTTCTATAATTAGGGTATTTTCTCTTTGTGTTACGTAAAAATACACATATTTGAACTTCGGGTGTCATATGCAAGCAACATAGTGGTGTTTCAGGGAAGGGGTGTGCAGTGAAATATGCGTTATTTTGAAAAAAACAAAAAAGTAGTACCAAAAATGGTAAAGAATAAGGTATTTGATATCAACCATAGGGATCCCGGTTTGGGATCTCTATGAAAGATGTGCCTGCACTGCAGTTTGAGCTTTATTTCGTGAAAATATGTTAAATAGTTCGGAAGATATAGACCAAAACAGATTATAATACACAACAATTCGTAACAATCCAATATGAAAGTATTGACATATGATATATTGTCAGAAGGTTGCAAACCAACAGTTTTACGTGAAATAAGAAAATTATAAGAAAAGTGAATAGCTGAGTGGTATTTGGAATCAATTTTTGACAGAAGATGTGCGTCACGTGATCTCATCGAAAAGGTAAGGGTTAAAGTCGTTCATGTAGGATATATCTTACTACCTTCATCATTTCATAATTTTTCTGCAAGTTTGTGCCTTTCGTATCTATCCTGATGTGTAGAATGTGAAAACAACATATCTTGTTCTGACATCGAAATATATATACACAGTGCAGCAAAATTAACCGTTGCAGAAGACAAGATAATATTTCGTTTTCAGGAAAATATAAACGTTTTCTATAATTAGGGTATTTTCTCTTTGTGTTACGTAAAAATACACATATTTGAACTTCGGGTGTCATATGCAAGCAACATAGTGGTGTTTCAGGGAAGGGGTTTGCAGTGAAATATGCGTTATTTTGAAAAAAACAAAAAAGTAGTACCAAACATAGTAGAGAATAAGGTACTTGATATCAACCATAGGGATCTCGGTTTGGGACCTCTATGATAGATGTGCCTGCACTGCAGTTTGAGCTTTATTTCGTGAAAATATGTTAAATAGTTATGAAGATATAAACCAAAACAGATTATAATACACAACAATTCGTAACAATTCAATATGTAACTATTGACATATGATATATTGTCAGAAGGTTGCCAACCAACAGTTTTACGTGAAATAAGAAAATTATAAGAAAAGTGAATAACTGATTGGTAATTCGAATCAATTTTTGACAGCAGGTGCGCGTCATGTGATCTCATTGAAAAGGTAAGGGTTAAAGTCGGTCATGTAGGATATATCTTACTACCTTCATCATTTTATAATTTTTCTGCTAATTTGTGCCTTTCGTATCTATCCTGATGTGTTGAATATGAAAACAGCATATTTTGTTCTGACATCGAAATATATATATGGGGTGCAGCAAAATTGACCGCTGCAGAAGACAAGATAATATTTCGTTTTCTGGAAAATATAAACGTTTTCTATAATTAGGGTATTTTCTCTTTGTGTTACGTAAAAATACACATATTTGAACTTCGGGTGTCATATACAAGCAACATAGTGGTGTGTCAGGGTAAGGGTTTGCAGTGAAATATGCGTTATTTTGAAAAAAGCAAAAAAGTAGTACCAAAAATGGTAAAGAATAAGGTATTTGATATCAACCATAGGGATCCCGGTTTGGGATCTCTATGAAAGATGTGCCTGCACTGCAGTTTGAGCTTTATTTCGTGAAAATATGTTAAATAGTTCGGAAGATATAGACCAAAACAGATTATAATACACAACAATTCGTAACAATCCAATATGAAAGTATTGACATATGATATATTGTCAGAAGGTTGCAAACCAACAGTTTTACGTGAAATAAGAAAATTATAAGAAAAGTGAATAGCTGAGTGGTATTTGGAATCAATTTTTGACAGAAGATGTGCGTCACGTGATCTCATCGAAAAGGTAAGGGTTAAAGTCGGTCATGTAGGATATATCTTACTACCTTCATCATTTTATAATTTTTCTGCTAATTTGTGCCTTTCGTATCTATCCTGATGTGTAGAATGTGAACACAGCATATTTTGTTCTGACATTGAAATATATATACAGGGTGCAGCAAAATTAACCGTTGCAGAAGACAAGATAATATTTCCTTTTCAGGAAAATATAAAAGTTTTCTATAATTAGCGTATTTTCTCTTTGTGTTACGTAAAAATACACATATGTTAACTTCGGGTGTCATATGCAAGCAACATAGTGGTGTGTCAGGGAAGGGGTTTGCAGTGAAATATGCGTTATTTTGAAAAAAGCAAAAAAGTAGTACCAAACTTGGTAGAGAATAAGGTATTTGATATCAACCATAGGGATCCCGGTTTGGGACCTCTATGATAGATGTGCCTGCACTGCAGTTTGAGCTTTATTTCGTGAAAATATGTTAAATAGTTATGAAGATATAAACCAAAACAGATTATAATACACAACAATTCGTAACAATTCAATATGTAACTATTGACATATGATATATTGTCAGAAGGTTGCCAACCAACAGTTTTACGTGAAATAAGAAAATTATAAGAAAAGTGAATAACTGATTGGTAATTCGAATCAATTTTTGACAGAAGGTGTGCGTCACGTGATCTCATCGAAAAGGTAAGGGTTAAAGTCGTTCATGTAGGATATATCTTACTACCTTCATCATTTTATAATTTTTCTGCAAGTTTGTGCCTTTCGTATCTATCCTGATGTGTAGAATGTGAAAACAACATATCTTGTTCTGACATCGAAATATATATACACGGTGCAGCAAAATTAACCGTTGCAGAAGACAAGATAATATTTCGTTTTCAGGAAAATATAAACGTTTTCTATAATTAGGGTATTTTCTCTTTGTGTTACGTAAAAATACACATATTTGAACTTCGGGTGTCATATGCAAGCAACATAGTGGTGTGTCAGGGAAGGGGTTTGCAGTGAAATATGCGTTATTTTGAAAAAAACAAAAAAGTAGTACCAAACATAGTAGAGAATAAGGTACTTGATATCAACCATAGGGATCCCGGTTTGGGATCTCTATGATAGATGTGCCTGCACTGCAGTTTGAGCTTTATTTCGTGAAAATATGTTAAATAGTTATGAAGATATAAACCAAAACAGGTTATAATACACAACAATTCGTAACAATTCAATATGTAAATATTGATATATGATATATTGTCAGAAGGTTGCCAACCAACAGTTTTACGTGAAATAAGAAAATTATAAGAAAAGTGAATAACTGATTGGTAATTCGAATCAATTTTTGACAGAAGGTGCGCGTCATGTGATCTCATTGAAAAGGTAAGGGTTAAAGTCGTTCATGTAGAATATATCTTACTACCTTCATCATTTTATAATTTTTCTGCTAATTTGTGCCCTTCGTGTCTATCCTGATGTGTAGAATGTGAAAACAGCATATTTTTTTCTGACATCGAAATATATATACAGGGTGCAGCAAAATTAACCGTTGCAGAAGACAAGATAATATTTCCTTTTCAGGAAAATATAAACGTTTTCTATAAGTAGGGTATTTTCTCTTTGTGTTACGTAAAAATACACATATTTGAACTTCGGGTGTCATATGCAAGCAACATAATGGTGTGTCAGGGAAGGGGTGTGCAGTGAAATATGCGTTATTTTGAAAAAAACACAAAAGTAGTACCAAAAATGGTAAAAAATAAGGTACTTGATATCAACCATAGGGATTCCGGTTTGGGGTGTCTATGAACGATGTGCCTGCACTGCAGTTTGAGCTAAATTTCGTGAAAATATGTTAAATAGTTATGATGATAGATACCAAAACAGATAATAATACACAACAATTCGTAACAATTCAATATGTAAGTATTGACATATGATATATTGTCAGAAGGTTGCCAACCAACAGTTTTACGTGAAATAAGAAAATTATAAGAAAAGTGAATAACTGAGTGGTAATTGGAATCAATTTTTGACAGAAGGTGTGCGTCACGTGATCTCATCGAAAAGGTAAGGGTTAAAGTCGGTCATGTAGGATATACCTTACTACCTTCATCGTTTTATAATTTTTCTGCTAATTTGTGCCTTTCGTATCTATCCTGATGTGTAGAATGTGAACACAGCATATTTTGTTTTGACATTGAAATATATATACAGGGTGCAGCAAAATTAACCGTTGCAGAAGACAAGATAATATTTCCTTTTCAGGAAAATATAAAAGTTTTCTATAATTAGCGTATTTTCTCTTTGTGTTACGTAAAAATACACATATGTTAACTTCGGGTGTCATATGCAAGCAACATAGTGGTGTGTCAGGGAAGGGGTTTGCAGTGAAATATGCGTTATTTTGAAAAAAGCAAAAAAGTAGTACCAAACTTGGTAGAGAATAAGGTACTTGATATCAACCATGGGGATCCCGGTTTGGGATCTCTATGAAAGATGTGCCTGCACTGCAGTTTGAGCTTTATTTCGTGAAAATATGTTAAATATTTCCGAAGATATAGACCAAAACAGATTATAATACACAACAATGCGTAACAATTCAATATGTAAGTATTGACATATGATATATTGTCAGAAGGTTGCCAACCAACAGTTTTACGTGAAATAAGAAAATTATAAGAAAAGTGAATAACTGAGTGGTAATTCGAATCAATTTTTGACAGAAGGTGTGCGTCACGTGATCTCATTGAAAAGGTAAGGGTTAAAGTCGGTCATGTAGGATATATTTTACTACCTTCATCATTTTATAATTTTTCTGCTAATTTGTGCCTTTCGTATCTATCCTGGTGTGTAAAATGTGAAAACAGCATATTTTGTTCTGACATCGAAATATATATACAGGGTGCAGCAAAATTAACCGTTGCAGAAGACAAGATAATATTTCGTTTTCAGGAAAATATAAACGTTTTCTATAATTAGGGTATTTTCTCTTTGTGTTACGTAAAAATACACATATTTGAACTTCGGGTGTCATATGCAAGCAACATAGTGGTGTTTCAGGGAAGGGGTGTGCAGTGAAATATGCGTTATTTTGAAAAAAACAAAAAAGTAGTACCAAAAATGGTAAAGAATAAGGTATTTGATATCAACCATAGGGATCCCGGTTTGGGATCTCTATGAAAGATGTGCCTGCACTGCAGTTTGAGCTTTATTTCGTGAAAATATGTTAAATAGTTCGGAAGATATAGACCAAAACAGATTATAATACACAACAATTCGTAACAATCCAATATGAAAGTATTGACATATGATATATTGTCAGAAGGTTGCAAACCAACAGTTTTACGTGAAATAAGAAAATTATAAGAAAAGTGAATAGCTGAGTGGTATTTGGAATCAATTTTTGACAGAAGATGTGCGTCACGTGATCTCATCGAAAAGGTAAGGGTTAAAGTCGGTCATGTAGGATATATCTTACTACCTTCATCATTTTATAATTTTTCTGCTAATTTGTGCCTTTCGTATCTATCCTGATGTGTAGAATGTGAACACAGCATATTTTGTTCTGACATTGAAATATATATACAGGGTGCAGCAAAATTAACCGTTGCAGAAGACAAGATAATATTTCCTTTTCAGGAAAATATAAAAGTTTTCTATAATTAGCGTATTTTCTCTTTGTGTTACGTAAAAATACACATATGTTAACTTCGGGTGTCATATGCAAGCAACATAGTGGTGTGTCAGGGAAGGGGTTTGCAGTGAAATATGCGTTATTTTGAAAAAAGCAAAAAAGTAGTACCAAACTTGGTAGAGAATAAGGTATTTGATATCAACCATAGGGATCCCGGTTTGGGACCTCTATGATAGATGTGCCTGCACTGCAGTTTGAGCTTTATTTCGTGAAAATATGTTAAATAGTTATGAAGATATAAACCAAAACAGATTATAATACACAACAATTCGTAACAATTCAATATGTAACTATTGACATATGATATATTGTCAGAAGGTTGCCAACCAACAGTTTTACGTGAAATAAGAAAATTATAAGAAAAGTGAATAACTGATTGGTAATTCGAATCAATTTTTGACAGAAGGTGTGCGTCACGTGATCTCATCGAAAAGGTAAGGGTTAAAGTCGTTCATGTAGGATATATCTTACTACCTTCATCATTTTATAATTTTTCTGCAAGTTTGTGCCTTTCGTATCTATCCTGATGTGTAGAAGGTGAAAACAACATATCTTGTTCTGACATCGAAATATATATACACGGTGCAGCAAAATTAACCGTTGCAGAAGACAAGATAATATTTCGTTTTCAGGAAAATATAAACGTTTTCTATAATTAGGGTATTTTCTCTTTGTGTTACGTAAAAATACACATATTTGAACTTCGGGTGTCATATGCAAGCAACATAGTGGTGTGTCAGGGAAGGGGTTTGCAGTGAAATATGCGTTATTTTGAAAAAAACAAAAAAGTAGTACCAAACATAGTAGAGAATAAGGTACTTGATATCAACCATAGGGATCCCGGTTTGGGATCTCTATGATAGATGTGCCTGCACTGCAGTTTGAGCTTTATTTCGTGAAAATATGTTAAATAGTTATGAAGATATAAACCAAAACAGATTATAATACACAACAATTCGTAACAATTCAATATGTAAATATTGATATATGATATATTGTCAGAAGGTTGCCAACCAACAGTTTTACGTGAAATAAGAAAATTATAAGAAAAGTGAATAACTGATTGGTAATTCGAATCAATTTTTGACAGAAAGTGTGCGTCATGTGATCTCATTGAAAAGGTAAGGGTTAAAGTCGTTCTTGTAGGATATATCTTACTACCTTCATCATTTTATAATTTTTCTGCTAATTTGTGCCTTTCGTATCTATCCTGATGTGTTGAATATGAAAACAGCATATTTTGTTCTGACATCGAAATATATATATAGGGTGCAGCAAAATTTACCGCTGCAGAAGACAAGATAATATTTCGTTTTCTGGAAAATATAAACGTTTTCTATAATTAGGGTATTTTCTCTTTGTGTTACGTAAAAATACACATATTTGAACTTCGGGTGTCATATACAAGCAACATAGTGGTGTGTCAGGGTAAGGGTTTGCAGTGAAATATGCGTTATTTTGAAAAAAGCAAAAAAGTAGTACCAAACTTGGTAGAGAATAAGGTACTTGATATCAACCGTAGGGATTCCGGCTTGCGGTGTCTATGAAAGATGTGCCTGCACTGCAATTTGAGCTTTATTTCGTGAAAATATGTTAAATAGTTATGAAGATATAGACCAAAACAGATTATAATACGCAACAATTAGTAACAATTCAATATGTACATATTCACATATGATATATTGTCAGAAGGTTGCTAACCGACAGTTTTACGTAAAATAAAAAAATATAAGAAAAGTGAATAACTCAGTGGTAATTCGAATCAATTTTTGACAGAAGGTGTGTGTCACGTGATCAAATCGAAAAGGTAAGGGTTAAAGTCGTTCATGTAGAATATATCTTACTACCTTCATCATTTTATAATTTTTCTGCTAATTTGTGCCCTTCGTGTCTATCCTGATGTGTAGAATGTGAAAACAGCATATTTTTTTCTGACATCGAAATATATATACAGGGTGCAGCAAAATTAACCGTTGCAGAAGACAAGATAATATTTCGTTTTCAGGAAAATATAAACGTTTTCTATAAGTAGGGTATTTTCTCTTTGTGTTACGTAAAAATACACATATTTGAACTTCGGGTGTCATATGCAAGCAACATAGTGGTGTGTCAGGGAAGGGGTGTGCAGTGAAATATGCGTTATTTTGAAAAAAACACAAAAGTAGTACCAAAAATTGTAAAAAATAAGGTACTTGATATCAACCATAGGGATTCCGGTTTGGGGTGTCTATGAAAGATGTGCCTGCACTGCAGTTTGAGCTAAATTTCGTGAAAATATGTTAAATAGTTATGAAGATAGATACCAAAACAGATAATAATACACAACAATTCGTAACAATTCAATATGTAAGTATTGACATATGATATATTGTCAGAAGGTTGCCAACCAACAGTTTTACGTGAAATAAGAAAATTATAAGAAAAGTGAATAGCTGAGTGGTATTTGGAATCAATTTTTTGACAGAAGATGTGCGTCACGTGATCTCATCGAAAAGGTAAGGGTTAAAGTCGGTCATGTAGGATATATCTTACTACCTTCATCATTTTATAATTTTTCTGCTAATTTGTGCCTTTCGTATCTATCCTGATGTGTAAAATGTGAACACAGCATATTTTGTTCTGACATTGAAATATATATACAGGGTGCAGCAAAATTAACCGTTGCAGAAGACAAGATAATATTTCCTTTTCAGGAAAATATAAAAGTTTTCTATAATTAGCGTATTTTCTCTTTGTGTTACGTAAAAATACACATATGTTAACTTCGGGTGTCATATGCAAGCAACATAGTGGTGTGTCAGGGAAGGGGTTTGCAGTGAAATATGCGTTATTTTGAAAAAAGCAAAAAAGTAGTACCAAACTTGGTAGAGAATAAGGTATTTGATATCAACCATAGGGATCCCGGTTTGGGACCTCTATGATAGATGTGCCTGCACTGCAGTTTGAGCTTTATTTCGTGAAAATATGTTAAATAGTTATGAAGATATAAACCAAAACAGATTATAATACACAACAATTCGTAACAATTCAATATGTAACTATTGACATATGATATATTGTCAGAAGGTTGCCAACCAACAGTTTTACGTGAAATAAGAAAATTATAAGAAAAGTGAATAACTGATTGGTAATTCGAATCAATTTTTGACAGAAGGTGTGCGTCACGTGATCTCATCGAAAAGGTAAGGGTTAAAGTCGTTCATGTAGGATATATCTTACTACCTTCATCATTTTATAATTTTTCTGCAAGTTTGTGCCTTTCGTATCTATCCTGATGTGTAGAATGTGAAAACAACATATCTTGTTCTGACATCGAAATATATATACACGGTGCAGCAAAATTAACCGTTGCAGAAGACAAGATAATATTTCGTTTTCAGGAAAATATAAACGTTTTCTATAATTAGGGTATTTTCTCTTTGTGTTACGTAAAAATACACATATTTGAACTTCGGGTGTCATATGCAAGCAACATAGTGGTGTGTCAGGGAAGGGGTTTGCAGTGAAATATGCGTTATTTTGAAAAAAACAAAAAAGTAGTACCAAACATAGTAGAGAATAAGGTACTTGATATCAACCATAGGGATCCCGGTTTGGGATCTCTATGATAGATGTGCCTGCACTGCAGTTTGAGCTTTATTTCGTGAAAATATGTTAAATAGTTATGAAGATATAAACCAAAACAGGTTATAATACACAACAATTCGTAACAATTCAATATGTAAATATTGATATATGATATATTGTCAGAAGGTTGCCAACCAACAGTTTTACGTGAAATAAGAAAATTATAAGAAAAGTGAATAACTGATTGGTAATTCGAATCAATTTTTGACAGAAGGTGCGCGTCATGTGATCTCATTGAAAAGGTAAGGGTTAAAGTCGTTCATGTAGAATATATCTTACTACCTTCATCATTTTATAATTTTTCTGCTAATTTGTGCCCTTCGTGTCTATCCTGATGTGTAGAATGTGAAAACAGCATATTTTTTTCTGACATCGAAATATATATACAGGGTGCAGCAAAATTAACCGTTGCAGAAGACAAGATAATATTTCGTTTTCAGGAAAATATAAACGTTTTCTATAAGTAGGGTATTTTCTCTTTGTGTTACGTAAAAATACACATATTTGAACTTCGGGTGTCATATGCAAGCAACATAATGGTGTGTCAGGGAAGGGGTGTGCAGTGAAATATGCGTTATTTTGAAAAAAACACAAAAGTAGTACCAAAAATGGTAAAAAATAAGGTACTTGATATCAACCATAGGGATTCCGGTTTGGGGTGTCTATGAACGATGTGCCTGCACTGCAGTTTGAGCTAAATTTCGTGAAAATATGTTAAATAGTTATGATGATAGATACCAAAACAGATAATAATACACAACAATTCGTAACAATTCAATATGTAAGTATTGACATATGATATATTGTCAGAAGGTTGCCAACCAACAGTTTTACGTGAAATAAGAAAATTATAAGAAAAGTGAATAACTGAGTGGTAATTGGAATCAAT